>NC_086197.1:808708-1058708 GCF_035770615.1 Melospiza melodia melodia | reverse complement strand
TGAGCCACTTCTCCGTGCAAAAAAGGTCTCCTTTTCCAAGGTTTTCCTGGAAAATTTCCCTGTGCCGACCCCACCAACTCCTCCAGACAGAACAACCATGGAGCAATGTGTTTGCCTTGACTCTTCATCGCTCCCAAGAGAAAATTAAGGGAAGCTCTCCAGAAATTGGGATTTTCTCCAACCAAGGAGCTCCAGGAATAAGTGACTGGGTGGACGCAGCAAGGAGAGGAGGAAGAAGAGCGAGGTAGCAGAGAAACGATCGCGCTTTTGAGTAGAAAACCCATTACTGTGGTCCCCAAGGGTGCCCTCACCTGGGCCTTCATGCCCGTTGGCTCCCCGTTGACGTTGTATTTCTTCTTGTTGGGCATGGTGGCCTCGCCGGCTGCCCGGGCGCGGCTCGCTCCGAACGGAGCAGGGAATGCCCGACCCCGTTTATATCCTCAGCCCGTCCCGGTCCCGCCCGCTCCGGTTTCACCGCGGCCAGGGGGGAGCCAAGGGAACCAGCTGGATTTTCAGACTCTTTTTTTTGTTGTTTTGTTTTTTGTTTTTTTGGCAGACCCCGGGACTTAATGAGGCGTCCAGACAAACAATTCCTGCCTGTGTTTTGTGTGGAATTACAGCGTTCCCTGACCTGTTCTGAGCGTGGCCTGGCTGCTGTGTGCATAACAATGCCTTATTTATGTAACCAGAACATTTCCCTGCTCGCTATAATTAACTCGCTAATTAAGCTCCTTTAACTCAGGTCCTCCCCTCCTCGCTCTCTCTCCCTTTCCCCAATGTCAGATGATTGCGTTAACGGAGCCTCGTTAGAAGGAAATTAACTAATGAGCAACTGAAACAACAGGGGTGGTTGTTGGATGGCAAAGCGCTTTTTAATTATTATTATTTTAATTATCCCACTCCTCGCTGTGTCCCCCACGGCAACCAGGGCAGAGTTTGTCCTTGGAAGGGTCCAGACTCCAACACCCATCCCTGCGTTGTTCCAATCCTTTGGGATTATGGAATCGTGGAATGGTTTGGGTTGGAAGGAACCTTAAATCCCACCCAGTTCCACCCCACACCTCCCACCATCCCATGTTGCTCCAACCTTGGACACTTCAGGGATGGAGCACCACGGCTTCTCTGGGCAGGATGCTGAGGTGTTTTTATGGGAATTATCTCAGGTAAGAAATTATCAGGGATAAACTCCTTGGATAACAACAGCTGCTAAATCAGAATTAAAATTATTGTCCTGCATGGTGTCTGCTCATTCCACAGCTTTTTAGGTGGGAAGAGATGATCCAAGGAAGAAAAAATGGGAAAAATGAGGGTGGTGAGGCACTGGCAGAGGTTGGTGGGGCTTTGAGGTCTCCTCCAAGCCAACCCATCCCGTGATTCCACTCTGTAATTCCAAGGAAAAGGGATCTGGGAAGCAGCGGGGCACCACTGATTGTCCTCAGCACCAATTCTGACTGAACATGGAATAAAAAGCTCCCCCAGCCCCGATTCTTTCTGTACACCTGATTTACACCAGATTTACACCAGATTTCCACCAGGTCAGATCTGATCCTGCTGCTCAACAGTTGTCCCAAGGATGGAAAACACTGCCAGGGAAAATTCCTTCCCCAAAATGTTCCTTCTATGGCATTTCCATCTCCAGGGGAAACTTCAAGGAATCCACTAAAAGAGCAAAAATTCCTGAGCTACATGAAAGCAACTCCTGGAGGAATGGATGGGGGAAAAAAGGAGGGGAAATCCCACAGAATTCCTGAGTTGTAAAATAACTGAAAACTGTGAAAAATGGAAATATGAATTATTTCCAGTGTGGAAATGTCTCAGGGAATAAGAACCTGGGATCAGCATTGCTTTTCTCACTTGATATTGCAGCTCTAGTTGTGTTTTTTCAGGTAAGTTTTCCTTTTCCCACATTATCCATGAACCTTCTCCTGCAAAATCCTAAGGGACACATGACTTCAGCTCAGTGTAAGTCAACTCAAAGCCTTTATGTTAACATCATAAAATTTTATGGTAACACCAAAGCACAAACTCCTTTTCCAGCAGGTTTTCACACCAAGTTACTTAAATCCAAAGGCTTTTCCTGAGAAAAAACCCCCTTTTTTTTCCCTCAATGAAGGTTGAGTCTAACACATTAAGATTAAGGAACAATATTCAATAAAAATGCTAAAAATAAAAACTTTTGCTTCATCTCCACCCCAGAGCTCAGGAATTATTTTGTCATTTCTGTGTCAATCTGGGTCAGTCAAATAAAACCAGAGAGAACTACGCTCAATCCCAGTAGATGTTTTGTTCTGAGTGTCTTTAATTGCTTCTTGGCCATGGATTTATTTTTTTTTTTTTGGGAACAAAAGGAGAAAACAAGAGTTTTCTCAGGGATTAAGCAGCACAAGCTCTCCAGCATTGCTGGAGCTTCCAAATCCACCTGCCAAGAAACTGGGAATTTAAATTTCTGCATGGAATGAATTAAAATCCATTGTTTTATGGATGGAACAGCAGGACAAGGCAGTGACCTTGAAGAATTGCCACTGCTCAGTGTCAAAGTTCCTGGGAAGTCTTTTCCCAGTGGAAAAACATCTCAGCCCAGGAGCACAAACCCCGTGGGCTGGAGAGAGAAAAACAAGCAGGGTGGGACTGCCTGGGCTAAAGCTGCAATGGGACAATGAACTGCAAGGTGCAAATGGAGCAGAGCTGATCCCAGGGACAGACCCCGACAGCGCTCGTGCATTTTGGGGCCGTTTTGGTTCATCTTGGGTGCAGCCCTGGCTGGGCTCTGCTGCTGCCCAAGGTGCAGCCATGGATCCTTTCCATAAATCCCTGCTTTATTCTGGAACTCTGCCCAGCCTCTGTCCTAGCTCAGATTCTCAAGGCATCAAGCCCAGTGCTGGATCATGGAATGGTGGAATTCTGGTTGGGAGGGACCTCGGAGCCCCTCCAGTGCCACCCCTGCCATGGCAGGGGCACCTCCCACTGTCCCCCAGGGAACCCCAATATCCAGCCTGGCCTTGGGCACTGCCAGGGATCCAGAGAATCCCTTGGAACTGGTGGGAGCAGGGAGGAGGAATCCTTCAAAGAAGAGAACAGAAATCCCCAACCCAGGCACCTCCAGTGGGGACAACAGGGAGGACAAGGAAGAGAGAAATCTCCTCCCTCAGCAGCGGAATGGGTCCCCTGGGCCATCCCAGCTCTGTTGGGCACAATCCCACAAAAAACAGGAAAAAGAGGAAATTGGTATTTCCACATTAAAATGTGGGATCTCAGCAGCTGGAGCTGGAAAACCCCTGTGGAGTCACCACCTGCCAGGACACCCCACCCTGAGGGATCCCACAGCTCCTCCCACAACTGCACACGGAGTCATTCCCTGACTGCTGAGGGCGTTCAGGGGGTCCAGCTGGGATTCTGGGGAAATCCCTTCATGGAAAAGGCTGTCCAGCCCTGGAAAAGGCTGCCCAGGGAGGTTTGAGTCCCCACCCCTGGAGGGATTTCAAAGCCCTGTGGATGTGGCACTTGGGGACGTGGGGCAGTGGTGGCCTGGGGAGGGCTGGGAATGCTTGGACTCCATGGGCTCAGGGGGATTTTCCAGCCTCAGGGATTCTGTGATTCCATCAGAGTCCCAAAATATGGGAGAACTCATATTTTAAGCTGCTTTCCCAAGAAGCAATCCAAAGGAATTATTGTTGTTATTATTGTTGTTATTATTATTATTGTTACTATTATCATTTCTATTCTATTCTATTCTATTCTATTCTATTCTATTCTATTCTATTCTATATATTATTCTATACTATATTATTATTATATATTCTATATTATATTATTATTGTTGTTGTTGTTATTATTCATTACTAATACAATTTTCCAATATTTGGTTAATAATAAAAGGCGGACGTAAAAACAGGGACTCAGCAAGAACATTAAGACCTAAAAGACTCTTTGGAATAATGACCTTAAAGATAATGAGCAATTTAGAGCTCGGGCTAATTATTTCTCGAAATGTGGCTGCTCCCTCCCACGCTGACCCGAGGAACCCCATAAAATGCAAATGAGCCGAGTTAAAATCCTGATTAAAAACGGCGCTGCAGGACATGACCCTCTGGAGCCCTTTGGAGATGGATTTGATGCCACAGCAGCTTTAAACCATCCATGAAATCATAAAACTGCGCTGAAAAAGGAAATTATTAAAGCAATAAGAATGAAAAAAGTCTATTTAAATAAAGTTTTTGCCATCTGACCCCCATCTCAGAAGCACCGAATCCATAATGGAAAAATTACAGAACCCACAGGAAGATGTTTTGTTTCTAAGGAAAACTCCACATTTTTACAAAGAAAAATCCATGTTGTGAATGATGCAAAGTTTGTTACTGATAACCCTAAAATGCAAAATTCTTTCCTGACTGTTGATAAAAATATGTTAAATTTGGGGGAAGGCTGAAAGAACTGTATCACAAAAAATGAGTGAGAGGCAGAATAACCTGGAATTTTACAATAAAATCCATAAAATTAAGAAAGGGATAGCATGGAACGTAAAGCTGGATATAAAAAGGAATAATGATGTCTGAATCCAATTCATGGACAATATTTGTAAATAAAATCAAATTCCTTTGCAGGAGCACCAGAATTCCAACTTTTTATTGCATTGGTCAAAGTATTTTTAGAAGAACTACCAGGAAGGACAACTTCAAATCCAGAAATTGGAGATGTGAGCAGAAATATAGGAAGAAATAACAAATATTGGTCCAATTTTGGGCCACAGGACACTGTCAAACCTCAGGGAACACAGACAGGGAATTTTGCCTTCCAAACCCTGCCTGGCTTTTGGAGCTATGTCATTTTATTTTCAGCTGCTTTGGGAATTCTCTCCAGTGGAGAAGGAGGGAAAAGTGGATTTAATATTTGGGATCCATTCTAAACTCTTTACCCACTCAAATGAGGAGTGCTTGCTGCCCTGGAGGGTGTCTGGAAGTTTTAGAGGTTTTATTCTGACAGCAGAATGTAAATTGCTGGTAAAAATTAAGCTGAAAAGGTGGACCTGAGATGAAATTCCAAATCTCTGGAACATGCTGTGGGTTCTCAAAGTCCTTCTCATATTCCTATAAAAATTGGTTGTGAATACAACGGATTTGGGGTGACCGGAGGGATAATCTTGGCCGTTATTAACGAGGCAATTCATTCATGCACGATGCTCGTTAATCTCCCACCTTAACGAGCCTCATTCCAGCTAAATGCTGGACACGAACCTCCCGAAGTTCTCAGCAGGAATTCAGCTGGTTAAAGGCAGCGGGTCAGACACTCACCATCCACTCGGGCAGCTGGAAGGCGCCGGCGCCGCCGTCCCACATCTCCCACGGCGAGTCCCTCCACGCTCACGTGTGGGAACGCACTGGGATGCACTGGGATGCACTGGGAGTGCACTGGGAGTGCACTGGGATGCACTGGAATGCACTGGGATGCACTGGGATGCACCAGCCCAGCCCCACAGCTCACAGAGCCCTCAGGGACAGGTGTCCCACACAGAGGTCCCCTCAGGATCCAGGCTCACGCTCAGGGCAGCGACGGGTTCCTCATTCCTGCTCCAAATCCCAAATCCTGGCAGGGCTCAGATCCAGCCCGTTTTCACAGCTCTGATTTCCCGCTGAGCCCGGCTCTGCTCAGTGTTTGAGTCAGGAACAGCCTGGCTGTGGCATGCAGGACGTGTCCATCCATCACCTGCTGATGATCCCAGCCCAGCATCCCCAAAATTCCAATATTCCCACGAATCTGGCAGTGATGTCCCTAGGATTTAGACCTGGAGGCTTCCAGCACTGAGAATTTCACTGGGCACCACCAAAATTCCTGCAGACTCAACCCAAAGAGAGCAGGGATGCCTCAAATCCTGAGCAAAGCTCAGCTCCAGATCCATCCGGTTCCGATGAGCTCCACATTCCAAGGGGGATTCTCCTAAAGGATCCAGATCAGAATGAGATTCACATTCCAAGGGGGATTCTTCTAAAGGATGGATCTGGTTCAGAGTGAGCTCCACATTTCAAGGGGGATTCTCCTAAAGGATCGACCCAGTTCGGAATGAGATCCACATTCCAAGAGGAATTCTTCTAAAGGATGGATCCTGTTCAGAATGGAGCCCACATTCCAAGGGGGATTCTTCTAAAGGATGGATCCCGTTCAGAATGAGCTCCACATTCCAAGAGGAATTCTTCTAAAGGATGGATCCTGTTCAGAATGAGCTCCACATTCCAAGAGGAATTCTTCTAAAGGATGGATCCCGTTCAGAATGAGCTCCACATTCCAAGAGGAATTCTTCTAAAGGATCCATCCAGTTTGGAACGAACTCCGAATTCCAAGGGGAATGCTTTTAAAGAATCGATCCGGTTCAGAATGAGCTCCACATTCCAAGAGAAATTATTCTAAAGGACGGATCCAGTTCGGAATGAGCTCCACATTGCAAGAGGAATTATTCTAAAGGATGGATCCCGTTCGGAATGAGCTCCACGTTCCACAGTGAACGCTTTTAAAGGATAAGAGCAGGGACACGGAGCCGCTGGAAGGGCTGCAGCTCCCTCTGCTGAGCAGACAGGACAGGAAGGAACATTTGGAAAGAGATCTCCTGCACAATTCCATATGCAGACCGGGATACAAACACAATCCTGCCCCTCTGCGGGATGAAGGTCTGAGCTGAGGTTTCATCCTAACCGAAATTCACTCAAAATTCCACATTTCCATGGAAAAGCTTTCTGAGCCCTCTTTGGATTGTTGTCAGTGCCAGGGTGAAGGTGGGGCTGGGAGCACTTCCACTTCTTCTTCTCTTTTGGAATTCCCGTTTTCAGTTGGGAATGTGTGGCAGTTTGTTATATTTGGGGCGGTATTTCCCACTGTTGGCAGCTCACCCTTCCAGATGTGAAGAAGCTTCCAGTCCCTGCTGCCTTGGGACCATCCCATTCCCATCTCCAGGAACACCAAGTTTAATTTGTGCCAGGAAAAAGGAAATGTGGGATTTGCACAGCATGGATATTCCCAGGGAGCCAAAGGATTCCCAGAGCTCTCGCTGTCCTTGCACACTGGGCATTCTTTCCTCCATGGAAAACATGGAATCATTGAGGTAGGAAAAGCCTTTGGAGACCATGGAGTCCAACCCAGCCCTGCCAAGGCCACCACTGACCCTGTCCCCAAGTGCCACATCCAGGTGGCTCTGAAATCCCTGCAGGGATGGGGACTTCAGCCCTGCCCTGGGCAGCTGTGCCAGCAATGGACAAACCCTTCCAGGAAGGAATTTCCCAATATCCAACCTAAACCTTCCCTGGAACTTCTCCAGTGTCTTCTCCATGGGCTCAGTCCTTCCGGAACTGCTCCAGCCTGGATCCCTTTATCCATGGGGTCAGGCCTTCAGGAACTGCTCCAGCCTGGATCCCTTTATCCATGGGGTCAGTCCTTCAGGAATCACTCCAGCCTGGATCCCTTTATCCATGTGCTCAGTCCTTCAGGAATCACTCCAGCCTGGATCCCTTTATCCATGGGGTCAGTCCTTCAGGAATCACTCCAGCCTGGATCCCTTTATCCATGGGGTCAGTCCTTCAGGAATCACTCCAGCCTGGATCCCTTTATCCATGGGGTCAGTCCTTCAGGAATCACTCCAGCCTGGATCCCTTTATCCATGGGGTCAGTCCTTCAGGAACTGCTCCAGCCTGGATCCCTTTATCCATGGGGTCAGTCCTTCAGGAACTGCTCCAGCCTGGATCCCTTTATCCATGGGTCAATCCTTCAGGAACTGCTCCCTTTTTCCATGGGGTCAGTCCTTCAGGAATCACTCCAGCCCTGGATCCCCTTTCCATGAGGTCAGTCCTTCAGGAATTGCTCCCGCCACCCCTGATGGATCCAGCCCCAGCCAGTGATGGGTCCAATCTGGGGATTCTGGAAGCTTCTCACAGAAGCCACCCGTGTCCCCTGTCCCTGTCCCATCTCTGTGTCCAGCGCTGGACATCCCAGGACAGGAGAGGAACCTGAGCAAGCCCAGGGCAGGACCATGGTGGTGGCCAGGGGAGGGGAGCATCCCTGGAGAAGCTGGGAATGCTCAGCCTGGAGCGAGGACACCTCGGCACAAGAGGACCCGGATGGTGCCAAAACCTGAGGAGAGGGAGGACAAAGCCAGGATCTCCTCAGTGGTGACCCAGAGTGGGCAAGAGCCAGCAGGGACAAACAGGGACAAACAGGCACACGAGAAATTCCCAGTTGTCCTGGGAGGGTGACACTGCTCAGGCACAGGGACATGCCATGGAGGCTCCATCCTTGGAGAAATCCAACAGCTGATGGGATCTGGGCCGGGCCAGCCTGCCCCAGGTGGCCCTGCTGGACCTGATCCCCTGAGACCTTCCGGGGAAGTTTGATCCCACAAAACATTCCAATGTATTAAACCCCGAGTTGTTTCCGTTTTCCACTGCAAACCTTTCCAGTTTGGGATAATACCTCAGATCAGGAATTTCAGCACTAGTGGTGTGTTCCCATCGCTTCCCATCTGGGCTCTACAACCTTATTTTAGGAAAAAAAAACAAACTAAAAAATGTGGATGATGAATATTTAGGCTCCTTTGAAGTTTTAGATGAGATGCAGCTTTAGGTCAGAATGAGGAAATCAGGATTTTCCTCCTTCCCTACCACGATCCCTGAAAACACTGAATCCTGATGCTCCCCAACCTTTAACTCCCTGTGGATGGTGATTTCCAATTCCCTGACTCAAACCAATGTTTATTATCAAATTGATGAAAGAGCAGCATTGATCTGCTCGGAAAAGCTGCTCCAAGTCCCGGCTCCGGGAAAAGGAGAACAATTAGGAAAAGCTTTTAAACCCTACTTTGACTAATAAATCAATTAGGGTTGAATTCCAGAGCAAACAATTCAAAACCTCAGTAAATATAAAATTCTCAATATTCAGAGGTTGAACGGGATTAAAGCCCTGACTGGAGAACAAGAATTAGGAATTATTGCCCAAATCCTCAAAAATACAGGGACTGCCATCCGTGCTGAAAGCCGCGACAGAAGGAGGGGATCAAAGCCGGGCTGCTGGAGGAAGGAGGGGATGGGAGGAATTCCAGCCCGGAGGCTGCAGGAGCCCCACGCAGGCACGAGGGGGAGCGAGAGCCTGCGGGAAAATCCCAACGTTCGCATGGATGGAGGAAAACGGCAGAAACCCGAGGGGCTGTGAGGAGCAGCCACGATTGGGAGTGAGAACCTGTGGAAAATCCCAGCATTTTAATGGATGGAGGAAAACAGCAGAAACCAGAGAGGGAGCAGCCACGACTGGGAGAGCCTGTGGGAAATCCCAACGTTCGCGTGGATGGAGGAAAACGGCAGAAACCAGAGAAGCTTTGAGGAGTAGCCATGATCAGGCATTTGTAGGGATTTCTTCCACCTGCAGAGGCCATGGGCTGCTGGGGAATGGGAGATTGGGAAGGGATCCAGAGCCTGTCCCTGGATGGAAGGTGGGGGGTTGTCCCTGTCTGGTGTCCTGGTGTCCCCACCAAGGGTTCCAGCCACAGCTCACCCGGGAGCTCTCCCCTTCCCTTGGAATTCCAGAAAATCCAGCACTGGGGAGGCCCCATCTCAAATCCTGGGACCCTCACAAGGCCTGGAGCGTGCCCAGGGCAGGGAATGGAGCAGGGCTGGAGCACCAGGAGAAGGGTCTGGAGAACTTTGGAGAGAGCCATGGAAGTGGATCACCGGGACAAGAATCAGAGATGGAAGTTTGGGAGAGAGCTGGTGGATCACCGGGACAAGAATCAGAGATGGAAGTTTGGGAGAGAGCTGGGAGCTTTCCTCAGGCTTTGATGCGTGGTGGCAAGAGGAAGAGAAGAACTAAAAAATGAAATCCAATTATAAATCAAGACTTTGGTTTAAGTGTCCCTGGCTAAGGAGGAGGAGGCTGTGGCCAGAAATGGTGAATTCCATGTTTGGAATAAACAAGGGACACACAGGGCCCAGCGAGTGTGGCTGAGCAGCCTGGTCTGCGGGAGGTGGAATTTCTGCTGGAAGCCCATGGAATCCTGGAATGGTTTGGGTGGGAAGGGACCTCAGAGCCCACCCAGTGCCACCCCTGCCATGGCAAGGACAGGGTTTGGAAGCTGGAAGGTGTCACCAGGAGCTGGAATGGGACGGGCTTGAAGGCCCCTTCCCACCCCAACCATTCCATGGCTCCACAGCTCTCATCCCAGGGAAGCTCTCCAAAACCCAAAAGCTGTGAGGAAACCCTGCCCTGCTCCAGCACCGACCCAGATTTGGGTGTTTGGGATGGAACAGCCTCCCTGAGATGCTCGGAGCTACCTCATGAATTCCTAATTCCTGATTCCCAATGTCCCTGCTGGAAACCAAACCTCTCCCTGAGCAGCTCGGTGACACCGGGGACTGTCCCCACAGCCAGAGGGGAGGGGTGGCTCCAGCTCCCAGTTAGAGGGCAATGGAGTTAATGAGCAGAGCTTTAATCAGTGCAGCTTGGTGTAATGAGGAGTCCCTGGATCAGGGAAGGACAGCCCAGGCTCCCTGAGCTGCCTCTTTCCCATGGGAATGAAGTTGTGGGATCTCAGAGGAGAGGAGAAAACCCTTCAAATCCCAGATTAATTTAAGCTGGACACAAACCCAGCTTTTCCCTCGGGTTTGTCGCCACTCGGGAACACCGGAGCAGAGGAGATCCAAGGGAAGGATCAGAACAGCTGGAACACGGAGAAGAAACCCATTCCCTCATTAATACTGCTCAAATGTGCACTAAGCCAGGCCTCGTTAAGCCAGGCTTAATTCCAGTGCGTGGTGGATAAAAACAAACCCACCCAAAATTCCAAGGGTTCACCTCCAGTTTATTCCAAGGGTCCATCCCCAGTTTATTCCAAGGGTCCATCCCCAGTTTATTCCAAGGGTTCATCCCCAGTTTATTCCAAGGGTCCATCCCCAGTTTACTCTGAGGGTTCACCCCCAGTTTATTCTGAGGGTCCATCCCCAGTTTATTCCAAGGGTTCACCTCCAGTTTATTCCAAGGGTTCATCCCCAGTTTATTCCAAGGGTCCATCCCCAGTTTATTCCGAGGGTTCATCCCCAGTTTATTCCAAGGGTCCATCCCCAGTTTATTCCAAGGGTCCATCCCCAGTTTATTCCAAGGGTTCATCCCCAGTTTATTCCAAGGGTTCATCCCCAGTTTATTCCAAGGGTTCATCCCCAGTTTATTCCAAGGGTTCATCCCCAGTTTATTCCAAGGGTTCATCCCCAGTTTATTCCAAGGGTTCATCCCCAGTTTATTCTGAGGGTCCATCCCCAGTTTATTCCAAGGGTCCATCCCCAGTTTATTCCAAGGGTCCATCCCCAGTTTACTCTGAGGGTTCATCCCCAGTTTATTCTGAGGGTCCATCCCCAGTTTATTCCAAGGGTTCACCCCCAGTTTATTCTGAGGGTCCATCCCCAGTTTACTCTGAGGGTCCATCCCCAGTTTATTCCAAGGGTTCATCCCCAGTTTATTCCAAGGGTTCATCCCCAGTTTATTCCAAGGGTTCATCCCAGTTTATTCCAAGGGTTCATCCCCAGTTTATTCTGAGGGTCCATCCCCAGTTTATTCCAAGGGTCCATCCCCAGTTTACTCTGAGGGTTCATCCCCAGTTTATTCTGAGGGTCCATCCCCAGTTTATTCCAAGGGTTCACCCCCAGTTTATTCTGAGGGTCCATCCCCAGTTTACTCTGAGGGTCCATCCCCAGTTTATTCCAAGGGTTCATCCCCAGTTTATTCCGAGGGTTCATCCCCAGTTTATTCCGAGGGTTCATCTCCAGTTTACTATGAAGGTTCAGCCCCTGCAGATCCAGGAGTTCTCAGAGCACTTTTTCCCATTAAATCCTGATAACATTCCTCACAGATTTTACTCCAACCCCGCCCCATCTCCTTCCCCAGTCCCTCAAGGACTTCCTGAATCCCTCAGAGATTTCCATGGATGTTCCCAGCTGAGGGATGTGAGGATTTCCTCTCCCAAGGCCAAAGCTCCAAACTGGACCAATCTCCCCCCTTTTTACCCTCAGTGAGTCCCCATTCTGTCACCCCCTGGCTTATTTTGGGTTTTAAACCCCAAATTTCAAAAGTTTCTCCCCCCTGCCATGGAGTCCATGATCCCAGGGTGCTCCAACCTTTCCTTGGGCACTGCAGGGATCAGGGGCAGCCCCAGCTGCTCTGGCAATGCCAGCCCAGGCAGGAATTCCTCATTGCCAAGATGCCACCCATGGCTGCCCTCTGGCAGTGGGAGCCATTCCCTGGGTGCTGTCCCTGCAGGCCCTGTAATCAGGACTGCTCTGAAACTTATCCACTGTTTTAAAATTTATTTTTGTATTTTAAACCAATTTAAATCAGGATTGGATCCTTTCCATTCCTTGTGACTTACACAAATCTCTGTTTTTAAGATCCAAATCTTTTGGTGCTTGCAGAAATTACAAATAATTCAATTTATGTCCCCTTCCTGTGCTGAAGCAAAGCTCAAACCCGACCTAGGCTGGTGTTTTTTTACACTGGGAATGTCCTTTTGCCACTAAGGACAAAACAGCCATTAAGGACAAAATATTCCAGCATGGGAATCAGCCCTGGGAATGAATAATGGAATTTTACAGATCCTCATGACTTTCCCCTGCACCAAGAGGAAAAGGACGGAGCAGGGATAAAATATGAAATACAAACTCAGTTATTCATTTGGAATTATTGAGGGGGAATAAAACCAAGCACAGAGAGGGAGGGGAGGAATGACTGGAAATCCCGTGCTTTCCCCAGGTTAATTCCTGAGTGGAATGGAGTCTGACAAGCACAATTAAGAGCTGTTAATTGGGGGGTTTTAATCACTCAGCACCCAGAGGCTGTGCCAGACCCCAGAGCTCAGAGAGCCCAAAATGCTCCTGGGAGCACAGAGAGCCTGGAAAAGCTGTGAATGTTCATTTTCCTGGGCTCCAAGGGATTCCCAAAGTCAGGAATGTTCCACCTGGTGTCTTCCTCTCCTTATCCCCAGTGCTGGCACTGAGTACTGGTGATGCCCAAATCCACCCAAAACTGAGTCTCCTTGACTGTCTCAAAACAGGATTTTGGGGAAAAGTGAACTATTTGACTATTCAGATTTATTTTCAAATAGCTGGATTGCTCTGGAGGACAAATCTGCCCCAGCTTTCTCACAAATTTGGAGAGATTTTCCATTTTAACCCTTAAATGGTTTGGGTGGGAAGGGACCAAAGCTCATCCCACTGCCCCTGCCATGGGTGGGGCAATTCCCCTGTCCCAGGGTGCTCCAAACCCATTCCAGCCCGGCCTTGGGCACTTGCAGGGATGGAAAATCCACCAGCCCTCTCCTGTCTGAGACAGCTCTGGGAAAGGAACCCTGCAGCACATTCCCACCCATTTACAGGGATTTATGGGCAGTTTCCATCCCATTCCCTTGCTCCCCTCCCCACCTGTGGCAGCAAAGTCTGGCATTTATTCCCATTCCGACCTCCTCTCCTGCTGAGTTGGGAAAACACAGAGCAACCCACACTTATTTAAGCAAACCCAAGCAGGGACACACTGAAACTCCAGGATAAAGGATAAATTCCAAGGAAATTATCCCTGGAATTATGCAGGAGCCATCCTGGAGGGCTCCAATGGGATTAATAACCGCAGCCTGATAAACCCAAAGGGAATGAGAGAGGCAGGTGAATCAATTAAGGCTTTTTCACGAGTATTAAAAGATCAAGGAGGGCGTTAAAATCCGTGAGAGAGCCTTAAAATGAGCCTAATGAGGGATTACTAACGAGCCTCCCCCTGGAAGGGCTGACAGCTCCCAAGGAAAAGCTGAGTTATTCCCTCCCACGCCCGGGAATGGGATCCACGGGGGTGACAGCAGCGTGGAACTGCCTCTTTATGGACTGAGGGTTCCAAAAGAGGCATGGATGATGTGAATTATGTCAATTACAGCGGAATTATTTCAGGCAGAATCTGTTCCCAGCCTTGCTGAATTTCAGGGATCAGTGACAATGACTGTGCACCCAGAGTTTCCAGCAGTACTTGGTGTCCTTTTCCAGCTTCCCTGCATCCCGTGGTCCCACTCCAATCTGGTTTCCTCCCATCTGCTCCGCTCACCCATCCCCCCTTTGTGTACTAACAGACAATAATTAGGGAAAAAAATCACTCTGAAAACCAAGCAGGTGCTCCACGTTCAGTTCTCCACCAAAAAATCACTGCTCAAAGCTAAATTCAGCGTTTTTCTCACTGTAACACACTGAACTTATCATCATTCCCTTGGATTTATGGAAAAGATGCTCAAATCTCCATTTTTTGGGATGCAAACAGCCCAAAGTGCTGATGCCACCACCTGAAACACTGCAGGGGAAGTTCCCAGCTCCTCCAGTCTGCCCAGGGAAGGGTTTTTGGGTGTTCCCAACCTGATTTAGCCCAAATTAACTGAAATCATTATTTGCTGACCAGGCAGGTCCCAGTGGGGGCAGAAGGAATCCTGAGATCCCTGAGGAGTTTTGGGAGACAACCCCAGCCCCCGCTGGAATGTGCAGGGTTTATAAAAAGCAGGGGTTGGGAACAGCACGTATGAACAGGGATAATTAACATGCATTAATTAACACAGCATTAGTCACATTCTGCTGGAGAAGGGGCTGGGAGAGGGAATATCTTGGAAAAATCCATCCCAGCTGCTGTTTTACCTGGGAATCCTCTGGGGTTCTGTCTTTAACAAAAAGGGTTTTATGGACTGGGTATGGTCTTTAAAAACAAAAGGATTTTCTGGACTTGCACGCTGCCCAAACCTGCTTTATTTCCAGGATTTTGGAAGTCAGGGATTTGTCATCCATGGAATGGGTGACTCAGGAGCAGCAGAATAATTTAAAGGATCTGCTTGGGATAAATGGGGATGGGAGGGATCCTGGAATGGGTTGGGTGGGAAGGGACCCCAGAACCCCTCCAGTGCCACCCCAGCCATGGCAGGGACAGCTCCCCCTGTCCCAGGCTGCTCCAGCCCCAGTGTCCAACCTTGGCCATTGCAGGGATCAGGGGCAGCCCCAGCTGCTCTGGCAATGCCAGCCCAGGCAGGAATTCCTCATTGCCAAGATGCCACCCATGGCTGCCCTCTGGCAGTGGGAGCCATTCCCTGGGTGCTGTCCCTGCAGGCCTTGTCCCCAGTCCCTCTGCAGCTCTGCTGGAGCCCCTGCAGGCCCTGCCATGTGCTGGGAGCTCTCCCTGGAGCCTTCCCTGCTCCAGGGGAACATTCCCAGCTCTCCCTGGATCCCTCCCTGCTCCAGGGAACATTCCCAGCTCTCCCGGCCTGGCTCCAGCCCTGCAGCAGCTCCAGGTCCCTCTCCCAGTTCTGTTCCCATCCCTCCATCTCCAGCCTGGATCTGGATCTGGAATTGCCCATGCCAGGTGCAGGATTTGCTCCTGGCCTTGCTGATTCTCACAGCTTTGCACAGACCCCCTCCCCAGCTGAGAGTGAATTTATTCAGTGTTTATGGCACTTTTAGAGCTTCCCTCTTAACGATTCTAATGGATTTTCTTCTCAGAAATCCAAATGGAATATCCCAAAGGCTCAACAGGCAGCATCACCTCCTCCAGGTCCCCTCCTCTCCTCATTTCAGCTTCCCCGTGCAGAGGCAATAAAACAATCATTCCCAAGAAGTGAAAAGCCTTTGGAATTTGCAGCAGCACCTGAGCCCTTCACAAAAGGTGCTGCAGCTCCTTTTCATGCAGCTGAACCCCAGAGCTGGGCCTGTCCTCACAGCGCTCCCAAGAGCTCAGAAAATGGGATTTAATGAGTGTGGCAGGAGGGAAAACTGCAAGGAGCAATTTGAGAGGCACGGAGTTGTAAGGAGATTTAATGAAGAATGTCCTCGCCCTTCAGGGAAACCCACGGAGATAATGGCAGCAAAAGGCTGAGGAAGCCACAGTGTGGGGGCTGCAAAAAGCAGGTGGAGAGGCCAGGCTGCTGGAGGAGTGGGCAGAGAGGCACAGGAAGGGAAAAGCTGAACCAGGTGGGATCTCAGCTCAGTGCTCCAGCTGGAAGAGAAAACCTCTGGTGTTGGTTCTGAGTGATGATATCTGCTTGTCTCAGATATCTGAATAAAGTCCTGCAGGCTGCATCAAGGTGCAAAAAGAGGGTGAAGGGTTTTTCAGACACACAAATAATAACAGTAAATAACAGTTTTTATGGAATCTCAGCCAGGAATTTGGGTTGGAAGGGATCCAGTTCCACCCCTGTGCCACACACAGGGACCACCTCCACCATGCCAGGCTGCTCCAAGCCCTGTCCAGGGACACTTTGGGATTTTATATCAGATGAAATCTCACTCAAACAGCACCCATGGCTCTCTCCACGCTGCTCCAGCTGCAGCAGGAATTGTTCTGGCACAGGGATCCCTCATCCCACCCCAGCACGAGGCTCCCAGGGGCTCAGCTGGGCACAGGGAGCAGCAGCAGGAGCTGGGAGATCTCTGCCAAGAAGGGGAAAATGGGAAATTTGAGCTTGGTCAAAATTCCCCAGCAGTTTTGGTTCTGGGGACCGAAAGCAATTTTTATCTCCTTTATAGCAGATTTTTTATGTTAAATGCATATAAAATACAGAAGTGTATATAGAATTATGGTTATTTCCCTGGGCACTCACTTCAGGGCATCCTTACACAGTGCACAACTGAAATGAATAAAACTCCAACAAACCCTCTGACAAAGGAGTGGGAGCCAAGGAAAAAGGAGATTCCTCAGCTTCTCCTGGCAAAAAGTGGGAACCTGTTTTAAAGGCAGGATGTTGGCTTTGCGTCCAAGCTCCCAAATTAATTTTGGGGAGAAGAGAAAGGTCAAAGCAACAAAATCACCTTAATGGCAATTTTTCCATTCTCAGCCATCCAAGCCTTTGATTTTTGCTTTCCTCGTGCCCTGAGAGTCACTGGCAGGTCAGAAAATATTTCAGCTAATGAGATTAGAGCAGCCCCAACTCACTCCTGTTCCTCCCCTTTGCCAACATCCTCAATCCAAGTGAGAGCTGGAAAGGGCCCCACGTGTTTGGGGCACTGAAATAATCCAATCACTGCTGGGGATTTCATTAGGTTAATGGCAAAGTTAAAATCAAAGAGGTTTGAGAGAGAGAAATTGGCTGTACTGGTGAAACACGGGCTGTGCAGATATCGAGTTGAGAACTGAACAAAATATTCTTAATAGGACACAGAAAACAGGGAATGCCACGAGGGAAAGCATCCCAAAGATCTCTGTCCTTCCCAAAGCTCTCCCTGCCCATCGCAAAGCTCTCTCGCCATCCCAAAGCTCTCCCTGTCCATCCCAAAGCTCTCTCTCCATCCCAAAGCTCTCCCTGCATCCCAAAGCTCTCCCTGCATCCATCCCAAAACTCTCTGTCCATCCCAAAGCTCTCTGTCCTTCCCAAAGCTCTCCCTGTCCTTCCCAAAGCTCTCTCTCCACCCCAAAGCTCTCCCTGCACCCCAAAGCTCTCTCCATCCATCCCAAAGCTCTCCCTGCACCCCAAAGCTCTCCCTGTCCACCCCAAAGCTCTCCCTGCACCCCAAAGCTCTCCCTGCACCCCAAAGCCCTCCCTGTCCACCCCAAAGCCCTCCCTGTCCACCCCAAAGCTCTCCGTCCATCCATCCCAAAGCTCTCCCTGTCCACCCCAAAGCCCTCCCTGTCCACCCCAAAGCTCTCCCTGCACCCCAAAGCTCTCTGTCCATCCATCCCAAAGCTCTCTGTCCATCCATCCCAAAGCTCTCCCTGCACCCCAGAGCTCTCCCTGCACCCCAGAGCTCTCCCAGCCTCAGCAATGTGGGCATTCTGTGCTCACAGCCCATGAGCATCCCCAGCACACCCCGTTATTCAGGGAATGAGCCCTGGGAACAGAGGGAGCAGCCTCAGCCTGGGCCAGGCCCAGCTCTGGGATTTGGGATCATTTTCCATGGAAAGGGCTGGCACAGCTGCAGGGCTGCAGTCCCCGGCCCTGGAGGGATTTCAGAGCCACCTGGATGTGGCCCTTGGGGACACGGGCAGCGCTGGCCTTGGCAGGGATGGGGGCTCCAAGGGAAAATCCAACCCCACAATTCCAGGATTTCCAGACGATCCTGCTGTTAGCATCTCCCAGTCTCCATCCCTGGCTCTTTCCCAGCCTCCCTGAGGACATTTCCTTCCCCATGAAATTCTGGGAACCCCAGACCATTCCCAAACCTTCTCCCTGCTCTCCTGAAGCAGCCTCACCCCTCACCCCTGCCCACAGCAGCTCTGCCTTTAAATTAGTGAAACTATAGCCTTCAAAACACACCAAAAACCCCAAACGCCCCAAATGTATCAGTATCCAAGCTCTTCCTGCAGGTTTCCCCTGCCCTGCTGCACCCACAGCCCCAGGGCAGAGCTCAGGGTGACCCCAAGTCCCTGTGGGATTTCCTGCCTGGCTGAGCCCTGCCCACGGTGCCAGTGTGTGTTTAGGGATTATTCTGTTTATTTAAAGGATTCCAAACACCAGCTTTTCTCACACTGCTTAAGCCTTTCCTCCCCTGGTTTCTCCAACTGAAATTTGGCTGCTGTGGAGGGCAAATCAGCCCATTCCTGAGCTTTTCCAGCAAAACTTTGACATTTTAGCCCTTCCAGCAAGACCCTCACACCATAACTTCCCTTGCAGAGCCCAGAATCCTCACAGGGTTCAGTAATTCCTCTGCAGATAAAGAACCCTGTAAAGAACAACAAAGTTCTGTCTTTTTCTGTGTTTTTCCTATTCCAAGACAAGATTTTTGTTGCATCAGAGAATCATGGAGTGGTTTGGGTGGGAAGGGACTTTAAAATTGGGGTTTTTTCCATTCCTGCCATGGGCAGGGACACCCTCCCCTATCCCAGGGTGCTCCAACCCAGCCTGGGACACTTCCAGGGATGGAGAACCCACAAACTCCCTGAGCAAAAAGGTTCCTGGGAATGCAGGGGAGAGAAAAGAACACCTGAAAACCACCCAGAGCTCCACATGAGATGGACTTGGAGGGAACCAATCCCTCAAAGGATGGATAAAAACAAAAAATAAACCCTTTTTGTTTCACCCCACATTGATTCCTCACTCCCCTGCACAACCAAAGATTTTGGCTCTCGATGGTTTCATGGAAAAAGAACAAGAAAAGGGCAAAATCCCATTAAAAAGAAGATTCCTGCCTAATTAACCCAAGGGTTGGGCTGCATCTTTGATGAATCTCAGTGTTTAACTGTGCTGGTGTTGCCCAGCACACATCACAACTTTCACGTGCAACTTTCTGATGCACACAAAACCTTTCCAGCATTTGTTGAGGGAGAAATTTGGTTTAAAAGCTTTGTTGTGGGAAGGGAAAAGGGGAAAGGAAAAGGGAAAAGGGAAAAGGGAAAAGGGAAAAGGGAAAAGGGAAAAGGGAAAAGGGAAAAGGGAAAAGGGAAAAGGGAAAAGGGAAAAGGGAAAAGGGAAAAGGGAAAAGGGAAAAGGGAAAAGGGAAAAGGGAAAAGGGAAAAGGGAAAAGGGAAAAGGGAAAAGGGAAAAGGGAAAAGGAAAAGGGAAAAGGAAAAGGGAAAAGGAAAAGGGAAAAGGAAAAGGGAAAAGGAAAAGGGAAAAGGAAAAAGGAAAAGGAAAAGGGAAAAGGAAAAGTGAAAAGGAAAAGGGAAAAGGGAAAAGGAAAAGGGAAAAGGAAAAGGGAAAAGGAAAAGGGAAAAGGAAAAGGGAAAAGGAAAAGGGAAAAGGAAAAGGGAAAAGGAAAAGGGAAAAGGAAAAGGGAAAAGGGAAAAGGGAAAAGGAAAAGGGAAAAGGGAAAGGGAAAAGGAAAAGGGAAAAGGAAAAGGGAAAAAGGAAAAGGGAAAAAGGAAAAGGGAAAAGGAAAAGGGAAAAGGAAAAGGGAAAAGGAAAAGGGAAAAGGAAAAGGGAAAAGGAAAAGGGAAAAGGAAAAGGGAAAAGGAAAAGGGAAAAGGAAAAGGGGAAAGAAAAAGGGAAAAGGGAAAAGGAAAAGGGAAAAGGGAAAAGAAAAAGGGAAAAGAAAAAGGGAAAAGAAAAAGGGAAAAGGAAAAGGGAAAAGGGAATCTCCAGGCTTATCCTTGGGCACTCCCAGAGATTCCAGCTGCTCTGGCAATTCCATTCCAGCCAGGAATTCCTTCCAAATCCCATCTTCTCTGTGTCCATGTCTAACACTATCATTCCCTCCATCCCCTCAATGATTTTATCCCAAATCTGGCTGTGCAAAACCCATTTCCCTTCCCTGAGGAGCACAAACCAGGCCTGAGGTGGTTTGGTTTTTTTTGGGGTTTTTTTTTGGGAAATGTGGGTATTTCCAGACACTGGAATTCCAGATTCACACTCCAAACTGAATAAACACACAATTAAATAAAGGAGGCAGCAGAGTTTGTGTGACCTTCAAATGAAACATTCCCTTTGCTCCTCCTCGTTGCTTTAATGAAATCTTAATTACCCGAGCTTTTGATGGCTTCAATTACCACAAACCACTTTTCTATATATATTTTTTATGCCTAAAACAATCCAATGTGCAAAAATCCTGCTGCAGCGCATTTTTATGGTTTATTATCTGAACTGCTGCGAGGCAGAGCGGCAGGAGCGTTCCTGAGCCTGGAAAATCCGTGGGATGCACGGCAGGCTCCTTTCCTAATTGGAAATGATTTAGGGCCCCTCGGAGGGGAAGCAGAGCCATTCCTGCCTGCCCTGATGGATGAGCAGCACGCGGAACTGCAAATGAATCCCAGCAGGAGCTTGGGAATCCAGGGGATGGATGGATGGATGGATGGATGGATGGATGGATGGATGGATGGATGGATGGATGGATGGATGGATGGATGATGGATGGATGGATGGATGGGGCAGGAGAAGCCAGTGCAGGAATGGCAGGAGATGGGGCATTGCAGAGCTTGCAGGGCTAAAATCACGGGCTGCTTCTGAGTAAGGTTTGGTGGCAAATTCCATTTGCAGCCTTTGGATGAGGCAGAATTCCATTTCCAATGCAGAATTCCCTTTTCCACTCCAGAATTCCATTTCCCAATGCAGAACTACATTTTCTCACTGCACAATTCCCTTTTCCACTGCACAATTCCCTTTTCCACTGCACAATTCCCTTTTCCACTGCACAATTCCCTTTTCCACTGCACAATTCCCTTTTCCACTGCACAATTCCATTTTCCATGGCTGAATTCTATTGTCCACTGCAGAATTTCGTTTCCCACTGCAGAATTCTGTTTTCCACTGCAGAATTCCATTTCCCAAGGCAGAATTCCATTCCCCAAGGCAGAATTCCATCCTCCAAGACAAAAACTCCATTTTTCACGACAAAATTCCATCTTCCATGACAAAATTCCATCTCTCGTGATAAAACTCCATTTTCCACGACGAAATTCCATCTTCCATGACAAAATTCAATTTCCCACCACAAATTTCCATTTCCCATGACAAAGGTTCACCTTCCATGACAAAGTTCCACCTTCCACAGCAAAATTCCATTTTCATGACAAACTGCCATTTCTCATGACAAATTTCCATCTTCCACAATGAAATTCCACCTTCCATCACAGATTTCCATCTTCAACCGCAAAATTCCATTTGTCACAAAACATTTCCATTTTCCATGATGAAATTCCATCTTCCATGGCAAAATTCAATTATCCACAAAAAAACCTCCATCTCCCACAACAAAACTCCATTTTGCACAATGAAATTCCATCTTCCACCACAAAATTCAATTTTTCACAACAGAACTACATCTTCCACCACAAAATTTCAATTCTCACAACAAATTTCCACTTCCCACTATGAAATTCCATTTGCCACCACAGAAATCCCATCTTCCACAGCAAAATTTCTTTTTCCACCACAAAATTCCGTTTCCACCACAAAATCCCATCCTCCATGACAAAATTCCATCTCCTACCACAAATTTCCACCTTCCACTTTTGTGGCCCTCCCTGACAAGGCCAAAACAAAAGAGGCCAAGTAGAGAAAAGAAAAGTAATTAAAAAGCAAAACCAACTCTTGTGTTGCTCTGTGCTCACAAGAGGGAAAACGAGGACACGCTTGACGAGGGTGATTAATTTGCTGGAGAATGATTTGGTTGATATTTGCCATAAATTGGCCAGGAATCAAAAAAAAACAAGGGAAAAAACCTCAGCCACACAGGAATTACTGAGTGAGGAATGAGATTTAGCACAGAATTTGGATGTGGAGAGATGACTATTATTATTATTATTATTATTATTATTATTATTATTATTATTATTATTATTAATAATAATAATAATAATAATAATAATAATAATAATAATAATAATAATAATAATAATAATAATAATAAAAATGGAAGCTGGGGGGATCCAGAGTCCAGGATCCCAAAATTCCATCCACGTTTTCCTTAGTGTTTCACCATAAAATAATGGGAATTATGGATGGAACAAGCAGGGACAAGACAAAAATACCAGCATGAAGTCAATTATTGAGGAATTCTCCATCCAACTGCTTCTGCCTCATGACACAGACTCCAAATAAACCCAAAAATTGAGCAGATTTTTTAATTAAGGTGAAATTAAAGCCAAGCCAAATTGTTCAAGGAGAGCTACACCGGGTCAGGAAAATTCCAGGAGGGAGCTGGGAGAAGGGATGGAGGGACAGGACACAGGGAACGGCTGCAGACTGGAGGAAAGGGGAGATGTGGGGAGGAATTCCTGGCTGGGAGGGCTGGGATGGAACTCCCAGAGCAGCTGTGGCTGCCCCTGCATCCCTGGAATGCCCAAGGTGAGGCTGGAGCACCTGGCACAGTGGAGGTGTCCCTGCCATGGCAGGGGTGGCACTGAGGGGCTTTGGGGTCTTTCCCACCCAACCCATCCCAGGATCTGTGGTGGATGCACCCCCAACACCTCCCAGCTGCTGGAAAAAGGCCGGAATTCCCAATGTTTCCAATGGTTCTGGGTTTCCCACCTGGCTGGGGAGCAGCAGAGCTGCAGATGCTGGAGGCTGGGCAGAGCTGCAGCCCAGCCCCGGGGCTGAGGTGTCCCTTTAAGCACAGCCCCCATCGCTGCTGCACAGACACAACAGAGGGCAGGACACGGAGAACAAACAAACACAGCAACAGCAGCTCCCAGGCCCCAGGAACAAGGAGAGCTTTGTCTGGGCTGGGACTGGGCCAGGAAGCTCCACAGGTCTCTGCACACACCTACTCAGCTCTCCTCAAGCAACCCAGGCTAGGGAAGCTACAAATCCCACCCAAAATCACTCATGAGTCAGGCAGAGCATCGCAATCCCAACTCCAGCTCCAAAGCAGCTGTTGGTTGGAGTTTTCATGATGCCTGACCCAAGCACAGCTCCCTCACGCTCTGGAATCACTGTCTCAGCACACCCAAAAATGCATCACAAGGAGCACTGAAAATGCTTTACATGTTCAGGCAGCCCCGTGACTCATCTGTGGTCATTCTGCTGCAGAGAAACCAGAAAATGTTCCAGCTTATTTATATTAAAAATTAAAAAAAAAAAAAAAAAAAGAATGAAAAGCAAAGCACAGAAAGTTCTTGGCACTCGGAGTTACCCAACAGCTTCTGTGCTGTGGTGAGCAGATAACCCAAGCCTGTGCAGGACTGCAGGATCCTTTCCTGAAATCAGCCAAAATAACTCCTCAGTCAGCGCTGCACAGTGGAACCCAGAGGCTCTGCCCTGTCTCAAAGAACCCAACTGCACTTGAAGAGCTCCCACAAAAATGACATTTACAAGCAATGCACTGCGGAACTTCAGAGCCCGAGAATTCTGCCAGACACTTTTATGGGTGCTTGAGTCATCGCCGATTTTATGTGAGACAAAAAAATAACCGGTTTAGAACCAACTAAAAACCCTTTTTTCATCTGGGGGCTGCTGCTCCCTTTGAAAAGCTCAAAAGATATCCTGGAACAGCGTGAGCACAGCTGGGAGCAAACTCCCTCCACAGCCAAGTGCTGCTTCCCATCCTCTCAGGATCCATCCCCCCTCAGATGTGCGGAAACGAATCCCTGGGATTGCACTGGGGCAGGGTTTCCAGGGGATGCTGCAGGACTGTGGGGTGGGAATGGCTGGCTGGGGCCCAGGCAGAGAAACCAGGCAGCAAACAAATCTGGAGCAGGGACTGATCCAGCAGGGAGCGTTTGGGAGTTTAGAGGGAGACGCCAGACTAAAAGCTCTCCTGGAACATCGAGAGGATGGTGATTTCATCTCTCCTGGAATTGCAGTGATCTTCAAAGAGCACAGCACAAGCACTGCCTGCCCTTGGCAATGAAGGATTTGCCCTGATCACCCCAAAACCACACCCAGCCCGGGCCAGGCACAGGAGGATTTGCTGTTCCTCATTTCCCTGCTTCTAACGCCCCTTCCACCCCACAGGTGAGTGGATCCCTGTGCTGGAAGGGACCCCAGAGCCCCTGCAGTGCCACCCTGCCATGGCAGAGACACCTCCCACTGTGCCAGGCTGCTCCAGCCCCAGTGCCAGCCTGGCCCTGGGCACTGCCAGGGATGCAGAGCCCAGAACCCTCTGGGAGCCCACCCAGCCTGTGGCAGGTCTCCGTGCCGAGGAGGGGATCCACACCCTTCCTGAACAATCAGAGCTGGTGTCTCCTGGTTTTCCCTCTGCTGTTCAGGTGATTTGGGCTGGGACATCCATGGTGAAGCCCAGAACACAACAGCTCCAGCAACAAAACCCTTCAGTGCTGTGTTTGAGGCCAGGAAAGCAGGAACTGAAGTGTTTTTCTCCTTCTGTCAGGAACTGACACGCAGCCCTTCTGTGCCTGCTGCTGAAGAATGAACCATCCCAGACACCTCCCTTCACACAGGCACCAACCAGCTCTGCTTTGCTGCTTCTCCTGGGATCAGCTCCCAGCTCTTCCCTATCTGCCCATCTGGAGGCCCCTGGAGCTCTCCAAACCCGTGCAAGCCCTGATCTGCAGCTGGGCCTTCTCCCCAAAACGCCTCAGGGCTCCCTTCAGTGTCCTGCCTTTGTCTGCTCCTGTTTGTTCTGTACCCACAGGAGCAGCTCCCCAAGGCCAGGAGCACACACAGCTCCCCAAAACCCAGGAACAGACACAGCTCCCCAAATCCCACAGCACACACAGCTCCCCAAACTCCAGGGGCACACACAGCTCCCCAAAACCCAGGGGCACACACAGCTCCCCAAAACCCAGGGGCACACACAGCTCCCCAAAACCCAGGGGCACACACACCTCCCCAAACTCCAGGGGCACACACAGCTCCCCAAAACCCAGGAACAGACACAGCTCCCCAAATCCCACAGCACACACAGCTCCCCAAACTCCAGGGGCACACACAGCTCCCAAAAACCCAGGGGCACACACAGCTCCCCAAACTCCAGGAGCAGACACAGCTCCCCAAAACCCAGGGGCACACACAGCTCCCCAAACTCCAGGGGCACACACAGCTCCCCAAACTCCAGGGGCACACACAGCTCCCCAAAACCCAGGGGCACACACAGCTCCCCAAACTCCAGGAGCAGACACAGCTCCCCAAAACCCAGGGGCACACACAGCTCCCCAAAACCCAGGGGCACACACAGCTCCCCAAAACCCAGGGGCACACACAGCTCCCCAAAACCCAGGAACACACACAGCTCCCCAAAACTCCAGGGGCACACACAGCTCCCCAAAACCCAGGAACAGACACAGCTCCCCAAACTCCAGGGGCACACACAGCTCCCCAAATCCCACAGCACACACAGCTCCCCAAACTCCAGGGGCACACACAGCTCCCCAAACTCCAGGAGCACACACAGCTCCCCAAACTCCAGGGGCACACACAGCTCCCCAAACTCCAGGAACAGACACAGCTCCCCAAACTCCAGGAGCAGACACGACTCCCCAAACCCAGAACCAGACACAGCTCTCCATGATACCTTAAGTTTTATATTTCCTATTTTCCAGATTCTGCACTGCATTATGTGTAACTCTGAACTTCCTATCAAGTGCCAGCAAGTTCTCCTCACAGCCCAGTCAGACAGAGCAATCCTTCTCCAGCCCCTTGGGTTTTGGGCAGCTTCAGGGCCAAAAGTGCAACAGCAGGGAACTGAGGGGAGCAACCTGGGAGGATGGGACTGCAGAACCTGGAGCTGGAACTGGCCAATTAACCCCATATGGAAATGGACCAAAACTTACAAAAGTGTGAGAACTCATGACTCAGAGTCCATCCATTAAAACTTTTTCTTGTGGCAAGGGTCAGAAGGGGATGGGCTTCAAGGTCCCTTCCAACCCAACCCATCCCAGGATTCCACCATTCCTCGCAGAGTTGTCACCTCACAATCATTAAATCAAGACCTGAATCTGATTTAATCTTGGGTCCATCTTGGGTGTAGCTCTGGCTGGGCCCTTGCACTGCCCAAGGTGTATCCTGTGAAGACCTTTAATAAATCCCTATTTTATTCCTTTATTTCTGTCCAGCCTCTGTACCTATTGAAGGCCTTTAATAAATCCCTATTTTATTCCTTTATTTCTGTCCAGCCTCTGTTCTAGGCAGCCTCTGTACCCATTGAAGGCCTCTAATAAATCCCTATTTTACTCCTTTATTTCTGCCCAGCCTCTGTTCCAGGCAGCCCCTTTAGGCACCACCCAGCCCCAGCAGTGCCCCTCAGCCCCGGGAGCTCTGGGCTCTGTTTGCATTTCCAAGGAGCCTTTTGGAAATGTGAGGGCTGTGCTCCCCTCTCTCTCCAGACCCTTCTCCTGGCTCCTGCTCTGAGGGCAGAGCTGCCCAGCCCCTCTCTGGTGCCACTCGGGCACAGCTCGCCCTGTGTGCCAGGATGTGCTGGCCAGAGGCCACTCGGTGTCACACTGCCACGGGAAACGCCGGGAAGGCTGCATGGAGAATTCTGCTGATTGAACCCCTGGGACTGAGCTCTGCTGCCACCACTGACACTGACAGTGGGGACAAAGGCTGGCACCCCGGGTGGCACCTCAGGTGACAAAGGCTGGCACCCCGGGTGGCACTCAAGTGACAAAGGCTGGCACCCCGGGTGGCACCTCAGGTGACAAAGGCTGGCACCACAGGTGGCACCTCAGGTGACAAAGGCTGGCAACCCGGGTGGCACCTCAGGTGACAAAGGCTGGCACCCCTGCTCAGAGCAGGGGTTGGAATCAGAGATCCTCAAGGTCCCTTCCAGCCCGTGGGTGTATAAAACAAACACATCCATCCCAAGCACCCTGGCCGTGTTCTGTTCCAACCCTCGCTGCTGAGGGCTCCAGCCCAATCCCTTTGCCCATCTCACTCTGGGACAGCCTTCCCTTCCCAGATGGCCTCCCTGAATCCCCCCTCTGCCTCTTGTGGACCTCAACATCAGAATTTCAAACCAGGCATGAAACCAGTTCTGATTTTTACATTTTTTCTCTCCTTTTCTTTTTCCTCCTACTCTGTATCAGCTTGGACCAGGTTCAGCTTAAACATTCTGGGCTGCAGTCTGTAGGAAAGGTATTTACAAAATAAAGGGTGTGAAGCCTTTCCCAGGGTGGAGGTTTTGTTACTGTGTCCTTATGGATTCTTTGTGTCCCCAGGAACAGAAATTCCAAGAGAAACACACAAACCTATTTGACAATTGGAAACAAAAAATAAAACCCAATTATTTTTCCCTTCTCTCTTTTCTCTCCCTTTTTTCTCTTCCTCCAGATGTTGAGCAAAACAACTGATCTGTTTGAAAAAATCATCTGCAAAGCAGCTGTTCCACACATGGAAGGACATTTCAAAATTCACCTGCCAGGAATATCAGTCCAAAAAAAAAAGGAAGAATGAGCAGGTAAAAACAGAACTGCTGAATGCATGAAATCTGGGGACTCAAAAATAACACAAGATGCACATACACAATAGGTTAAAGTAAAACTAAAATAGGAAAAAAGCTTTGGGTTTTAAAAGTGCCCCACAGCACGACAAGAGCTTTGATACTCCCAAGGTTTTCCTCAAAATTTGCATGACAAATTTTCCCACCCAGCTGTGACATTTAAGGATTTCTCCCCCATTATTCCTCTGTGAATCACAGAATCATTATAAAATCAGGGAATGGCTTGGCTTGACAGGGATGTTAAATCTCTCTCAGTTTGGTTTTACAGGAATTCAGTGACGGGAGGAGAGGGAGCAGCTCAGGCTGGGCCAGGGGAGGCTCAGGGTGGCAGCAGCAGGAACTGGTGAGGCTGGGCAGTGCCAGGCACAGAGGGACCTGCTGGGCAGCAGGGCAGGAGCCCTGGTGTGCCCTGGTGGCCAAGGGCCCAGTGCCACCTGGCTGTGCCACACTGGAGGGCACAGCAGCAGGGAGGTCACTGTGCCCTGGTGGCCAAGGGCCCAGTGCCACCTGGCTGTGCCACAATGGAGGGCACAGCAGCAGGGAGGTCACTGTGCCCTGGTGGGGTGGCCAAGGGCCCAGTGCCACCTGGCTGTGCCACAATGGAGGGCACAGCAGCAGGGAGGTCACTGTGCCCTGGTGTGCCCTGGCCAAGGGCCCAGTGCCACCTGGCTGTGCCACACTGGAGGGCACAGCAGCAGGGAGGTCACTGTGCCCTGCCCTGGTGGCCAAGGGCCCAGTGCCACCTGGCTGTGCCACACTGGAGGGCACAGCAGCAGGGAGGTCACTGTGCCCTGGCACGGGCAGGGCTCAGCTCCAGGGCTGTGCCAGCTGTGCCCCCTCAGCCTGGGCAGGACCTTGGGACACTGGGCAGGGCCAGAGGGGCAGCGGGGCTGGAGAGGGGCTGGGACACAACCCCTGAGGGAGCCCTGAGGGAGCTGGGGGTGCCCAGCCTGCAGGAAAGGAGACTCAGGGTGCCCCCAGCACTGTCACAGCTCCTGAAAGGTGCCTGTGCCCAGCTGCCCCTGGGCTCTGTCCCAGCAGCACTGGCACACCCAGAGCACACAGCCTGAGCTGGGCCAAGGGAAATCCAGCTTGGAGAGCAGCAGAAAGCTTTTCCAGCAAGGGGGAGAAAGTTCTGCAATGGCTGCCCGGGGAGGGGGTGCAGTCACCATCCCTGGGGGTGTTTAACCAGCCTGGAGGTGGCACTGGGTGCCAGGGGCTGGGCTGGGCTCCAGGGCCCTGAAGGGCTCTCCCATCCTGGTGACTCTGAACTCTGTGCAGGTCAGACAAAAAACATTATTGGTGCTCACCCTGCCAGCCTGTACAACCTCCTGTTTCCACAGGAGCTGTCAGCCCTGGAGGGTTGCAAAGTTTACAGCTATGGCAAACAGATATTACCAAATACCCATCTTTTATAAAATTTTAAAATATTAATGTGTCTGTAGATACTCCTTCAAGCACAGTTTTGACTTCTGCACTCACAGGGGAAACAATCAATCACACTTGCTGTCATAGTTTTACATGAGAGATGTTTAAAAAAGTGATACAAAGCTTCCAACCATTAAAAAGCTGGACATGTCCCTGAACCAGGACAACATGCTGCTGTGAAAAGCACATGTTAAAAGACAAAACAAACCTGGAAGCTATTAATAAATTTTTCTTCATGCTCTTTTAAAATTTTAAACCTATTTTAACTTTCTCCTAATCCCACCTCACAACAAAAATAAATACATTAATAATTAACCAACACCAAAATGTACCACACTCCTTAATACATTAACCAAAAAAATCTTGAAATAAAAAACAATCCTCAATTAGCAAGGCAAATCCACTACACTTGCCAACATTTTTTACAAGATTTTGCTTTGTTGAGTGTATCCCAAGAAGTAAAAACAGAGCATAAGGAAAGCTCCAGCAGAGATTTTGGTGTGATTCTGGAATTCTGACCCAGCCCAGGAGCAGATCCCGGTGCCACAGCCCCTGGCAAAGGGCGGCTTGGCCATTCCCAGTTCCAAGGTTCCCTCCTCGTCCCGTTTTTATTTCCCTCTCCTTTTCATCTCCCCGCTCCTCAGCCCCGTGGGGTGATCCTTGCACTCGGTTCCACGCAGGCACCTGCTCCAATTAACCCGGATTCATGCAGATTATCACACCAAATTCAAGAACTGGATACAAAAACCCTAAAGGTTTTACTAAAGAGCGTTCCAGCCCCTCACTCCCTGCATTTCCTGGGAATCCAGCCCCGGGGGAAGAAGCATTTATCACCTGGCTGGGGCTTAGAAGGGAAAAACAGCAGAGGAAAAAAAAAAAATCCTTAATGGAGCCGAAAACCCTCACTGGTGTGCCTGCAAACACAGTGGGAACTTGCAGGGGAACAGGCAGGCTCGGACGGCGGTGCGGTCCGCTGGAGCAAGGTCAGAGGCACCGCTGAGGGAGCCGCACCAGAGGCGTTTCCAGCGGCCTCGGGTGCTGCGCCAGCCCAGCGAGCAGCAGGAATTCCTGCGGATCCCGGCTGCCCTTCCCGCCGGGGCTCTCGGCAGGGCCAGCACCGAGCAGGGCCGTGCCAGGGGGCCGTGGCACCCCGTCAGCGACACGCGGTGACACCGCAGCGACACCGCAGCCCCCGGCGCGGCGGAGGCGGCGGCACCGAGAGAGAGAGCGGAGCCCACGGGATGAATCAACGCCTGCCTCGGCAGCACAAAACCCGGCTGCGATCACCGCTCCGAGCTCCGCAGCACAAAACCCGGCTGCGATCACCGCTCCGAGCTCCGCAGCACAAAACCCGGCTGCGATCACCGCTCCGAGCTCCGCAGCACAAAACCCGGCTGCGATCACCGCTCCGAGCGCCGCAGCACAAAACCCGGCTGCGATCACCGCTCCGAGCGCCGCAGCACAAAACCCGGCTGCGATCACCGCTCCGAGCGCCGCAGCACAAAACCCGGCTGCGATCACCGCTCCGAGCGCCGCAGCACGGCCGGGAACGCCAGCAGGCAGCTGGGCTTGCTGCACGGCGCCTGGGACAGGGGAAAATAATAATAAAAATAATAATAATAAAAAATTATTAATAATAAAATAATAATAAAATAATAATAAAATAATAATAAAATAATAATAAAATAATAATAAAATAATAATAAAATAATAATAAAATAATAATAATTAATAATAATTAATAATAAAAATAATAAAAATAATAAAAACTAATAAAAATAATAATAAAATTAATAACAAAACTAATAAAACTAATAATAAAAATAATTAAAATAATTAAAATAATAATAAAATAATTAAAATAATAATAAAATAATAAAAATAATAATAAAATAATAATAAAATAATAATAAAATAATAAAAAAATAATAATAAAATAATAATAAAATCATAATAAAAACATTAATAAAAACATTAATAAAAACATTAATAAAAACATTAATAAAATAAATAATAAAATAAATAATAATAATAAAAATAATAATAAAAATAATAATAAAAATAATAATAAAATAATAATAATAAAAATAATAATAAAAATAATAATCACCGTCTGCTTTGGAGCTTGGGGTAAAACTCGCCTCTTGCTGAGGTCTGACCTTCCCAGTGCGGGTGCAGGAACCCCCAGAGCCCCGAGCACCTCACAACCATTAAATTAAGAAATTAATCTGTTTAAATCCAAGTTTTTCTTGCGGTAGGAGTCAGAACTGGATGGGCTTTAAGGTCCCTTCCAACCCAACCCATGCCATGATTCCACAATTCTTCACGTAGGTGTCACTTCAGAATCATTAATTCAAGACCTGAATCTGATTAAATTTAATCAGATTTCATAATCATTAAATCAAGACCTGAATCTGATTAAATTTAAATTTAAGTTTTCTTGTGGCTGAGGGTCAGAACTGGATGGGCTTTAAGGTCCCTTGCAGCCCACTCTGTGATTCTTCTCTCAGCTGAAGAAAGCGGCACAGAGTTGTCACTTCACAACCATTCAATCAAGACCTGAATCTGATTAAATTTAAGTTTTTCTTGCGGCTGAGGGTCACAACTGGATGGGCTTTAAGGTCCCTTCAAAACCAACCCATCCCGTGATTCCACCATTCACAGAGTTGCCACTTCACAATCATTAAATCAAGATATAAATCTGATTAAGTTTTTCTTGTAGCAGGATCAGAAGTGGATGGGCTTTAAGGTCCCTTCAAATCCAACCCAACCTACCCCGTCCCACTCTGTGATTCTCCTCTCAGCTGAAAAAAGGGGCACAGAGTTGTTACTTCACAATCATTAAATCAAGACCTGAATCTGATTAAATTTAAGTTTTTCTTGTGGCTGACAGTCACAACTGGATGGGCTTTAAGGTCCCTCCAACCCAACCCATCCCGTGATTCCACCATTCTTCTCCCAGCTGCAGAAAGGGGCACGGAGTGGTCATGACAAGGCTGAGATTGCCCAGTTAATCAGTTTGGGAGTCTTAATTAAGGCTCCCTGGTCACTAATAACAGAATTCCCAGAGGTTCTGTGACTGTCAGCTGCTTGGATCTGGGAGTGCTTTAAGAATTCACACAACACCAGCACCCACCAGCATTCCAGGGCTGCTGAGCAATCACCTCATCACCAAAACAGCACCAGAACCCCAAAACCAGCAGCCACCACCCCCTAAAGCTGCTGAGCGATCACCTCATCACCAAAACAGCCCTAAAACCCCAAAACCAGCAGCCACCACCCCCTAAAGATGATGAGCAATCACCTCATCACCAAAACAGCCCTAAAACCCCAAAACCAGCAGCCACCACCCCCAGAGCTGCTGAGCAACCACCTCATCACCAAAACAGCCCTAAAACCCCAAAACCAGCAGCCACCACCCCCTAAAGCTGATGAGCAATCACCTCATCATCAAAACAGCACCAGAACCCCAAAACGGAGCCAGTGCAGGCGAGTCAGGGCCTACTCACAGCTGGGAACATCTGGAGCTGCTGCCCAGCCCCTGGGCTCGCCTGGCAGCGGGAATGGGGCCAAAGTGACCCCAAATCCAGCCCACAGCCCAGCCAGGCAGCATCCAGCTGCTCCTGAGGGGCTTTCCCAGCTCCCTCTCCATTCCCAGCTCCGCCTGGACCCCGCTCTCAGGAGAGATTCATCCCACAGGAAATTCACCCAGCCTAAAGGGAGGAACTGCACCCTCAGCCTGGAGCCACGGGAGGAGAGCACGGAGAGGGTCAGGAGAGGATTTGGAACCTTCATCCCACCCTTCCCAGTATGGGGTGCAGGAACTCCAGAGCCCCAAGCACCTCACAACCATTCAAACAGGACCTGAATCTGATTAAATGTAAGTTTTTCCTGTGGCTGAGGGTCAGAATTGTGTGGGCTTTAAGGTCCCTTCCAACCCAACCCATCCCACCTCGTGATTCTTCTCCCAGCTGAAGAAAGGAGCACAGAGGTGTCACTTCATAACCATTAAATCAAGACCTGAATCTCAGTAAATTTCAGTAAATTTTCTTGTGGCAGGAGTCAGAACTGGATGGGCTTTAAGGTCCCTTCAAACTCAATCCAGCCTGTGATTCTACCATTCTTCTCCCAGCTGAAGAAAGGGACGGGGAGATGTCACCTCACAACCATTCAATCAAGGACTGAAACTGCTTAAATTCAAGTTTTTCTTGTGGCTGAGGGTCAGAACTGGATGGGCATTCACCAGCAAAATTTCCCCTCAGGAATGAGGAATTCCAGCATTTCCAGCAAGACCCAAAGGGAACAACAATTCCAGGGATGTTCCCCAAGATTTGATCTGTAAAGCTGGCAGAGAAAAGCCCAGCACCATCTACAATGTCTGCATATAAATGTATATAACAATATCATCTATTCCATCTATTCCTTCCTGCTTACACCCTATTGAGGTAAAATACAAATCAGAACATCTAAAGGCAGACAGATCAATAAAACACTGGACTGACAGAAAAGAAGATTTAAAGTGAGAGTGAAAAGAGGAAAAGAGCCACTGAAATTTTCTGGCAACTCTTTTTGTCTCAGAATTGCAAAACCACAATTTTGTGGAGTGGCTTCTCAAGGATGGGTGTTAGGATTCCAAGGGAAGGAAAAAAAAAAACCAAGAAAAATATATTTCTATAAAGCAGCCAAGAAAAAAAACACTGAGATTTTGTTTCTATCCAACACTCTTAAGAATCAGAGTTCCACTACAAATTTCATCTATTTTAATTAGACTTTTATCTCTATACCAGCAAAGTTCTGTTGGATCTGAATAAAAAATTTATCTTATTTTTGTTCTAAACAAAAAACTTATTTTTGTTCTAAACCTCCTTTCAGCAGATGCTTCAGCTCCACGCGCCCAATTTTGCAGCCACGGGCCTGGGGACAATTTGATGGCTCCCAAACCTGGTTTTGTTCCAATAACACCAGGATATTCAATATTGTTTATTTCTCCTGAGGTGGAGAGGAGCTGGATGAATGAATGGCCTGGTCTGAGAGGCTGGCACCTGCTGAAGTGGCTGAGAAAAGGAGGAGAAGGAGCAGTTTGTGCTCCCAGATCCTCTCCAGCAGCACATCCCAAGCAGGGAATTCCAGGTTCCTCCTGCATCTGTGGCTCTGCTCCTGGGACTGGGAGTGATGCGGGTTTGAAGCTGCCTCAGGTTCCCAGCCACCCTCTGAAATAAAATCTCTTTTTGTGGTTTAACCCAGGAAAGAATGGAGAGGGGGGGGATGAAGAGTTTAAGCACATTTGAGGAGAATTATGGGTGCCCTGAGGGTCTCTAAAAATAGAGATGGGATTGGGATACCAAACTCCAAACACTGGGCTGGGAGTCAGGATCCCAGAGGGAAAATGTCCTTTCCTGAGCAGCTGAGCCCCCTGCTAACCCCAAAGAAGGGATTTTAGGGGGAGGAAGGAACCAAGATCCAGACCTTGCCCTGTGGGATGTGCTCCCTCCAAGGAGGAACTGGAATTTCAGGGAAGCCACCCAGGAGGAAATCACAGTTATGGGGACAAACCCCCTCACCCCCTCACCCTGGGCCCTCCAAAGGGAGAGGAAATTTAGAGCAGCCCCAAAAGAGGCTGGAAGTCCACAGAAGGGGAGGTGAAACCCAAAGCTTCACGAGGTGAGAGGCTCCCTTAGGACAGGGACAATTTTTTCCCTACACCCCATAAAGGTTCACAGGACACAACTCCTTCTCCTGGGATTTCCAATAGGAATGATGCCAAAAACCAGGGGAAAATGTGCATTTCCCTCCAGGCACAGCAGGGTACACACAACCCCTACTCCAGGGAGCACCTGAGGAGCTGGAGACACCCCAATGAACCCACCAGGACTGCACTCTGCAGGACTCCCAGCTCCACACACCGACCCGGAGCGCCAGCTCACAGCACCCCTGGGAGAGGGGCGCCCCCAAAGCCCCCCTGCCACACCCCACACCCCGCCACGGGCACACCTGGCCCTGCCCCGGGTGCCAACGTCACCGGCGACGCCCGGGACGTTTTTATCTCGTCCACATTCCCCAGATAACCCTGGGAGCGTGAACCTGGTGTGAACCCACACACCCTGCAGCTCACACACCCGGGGTGAGGGAGTGCGCTGTAAATGCACCCAGGGACACCTGGGGGGGCAGAAATAGGGGGGAAAGGCACCCAGGGACACCTGGGGGGGCAGAATTGGGGTGTAAAGGCAACCAGGGACACCTGGGGGGGCAGAATTGGGGTGTAAAGGCACCCAGTGATACCTGGGAGTACAGAAATGGGGTGTAAAGGCACCCAGTGATACCTGGGGTTACAGAAATGGGGTGCAAAGGCACCCAGTGATACACAGGGGTGCAGAAATAGGAGGGAAAGGCACCCAGTGTCACCTGGGGGTGCACAATTGGGGTGCAAAGGCACCCGGTGTCACCTGGGGGTGCAGGGAACAGGGTGTAAAAGCACTCAGTGTCACCTGAGGGTGCAGGAGTGGGGTGTAAATGCACCCAGGGACATCTGGGGGTGCAGGAAGGGGATGCTAAGGCACCCAGTGTCACCTGGGGGTGCAGGAGTGGGGTGTAAATGCACCCAGTGTCACCTGGGGGTGCAGGAGTGGGGTGTAAATGCACCCAGTGTCACCTGGGGGTGCAGGAGTGGGGTGTAAATGCACTCAGTGTCACCTGGGGGTGCAGGAGTGGGGTGTAAATGCACCCAGTGTCACCTGGGGGTGCAGGAGTGGGGTGTAAATGCACCCAGTGTCACCTGGGGGTGCAGGAGTGGGGTGTAAATGCACTCAGTGTCCCCCCACACGTCCCCATTGCACAGACACGGGGGGAGGGTACAATGCACAGTCAGACCCCAGGCACGGCAGAACACGTCCTCAGAACGCAGCCCCAGCCCTGGAGCGCCCCCGCAGCCCCGGCAGCCGCTCGGGGTCACCGACACCGCCGCGCACCGAGGACCCCGCACCGGGCCGGCCCTGCCCGGCCGAGGCAGCGCCGCGTCCCGAGCCCCGGTGCCCGGAGCGGGGCTGTCCCCGGCACGGCCCCGCCGGGAGCGCTCCCTGCCCCTGCCGCCCCCGTTACCTTCTTGACGGTGCGCGGCGCCTCGGTGACGGTGCCGTCGGGGCTCACGAGCGCCTCGGCCGCGCTGCCGCTGCTGTCGCTGCCGTCGCGGTGCCGGGGCTGCTGGGGGTGGTGCGGGTCGCTCCTCTTCATGGCCGAAGCCTGCGGCACCTTGCCGGCGGCCGAGGACATGCCGGAGGCCGAGGACATCGCGGCGGCCGAGGACAGCCCGGGGCAGCCGCCCCCCGGAGGCCGCTCGGCGGAGGGGGCCGGGGCCGCCTCACGCTCGGCGCCCGGCACGGGGCAGGCGGGCGCCGCCGCCGCCACGCCGTGCCCCGCTGCGTGAGCGCCCACAGGCTCGCACGGCGGCCCCGCCGCCTTGTCCATGGGGCCGCCGAGCTCCTTCAGCTCCACGGCGGGCGCGGCCACCGCCACCTGCACCGACATCGCCGCCGACTGCTCCGGCTCCGCTCCCGGTCCGCTCCGGCTCCCTCAGGGCCGCCGGCCCCGCCTCGCCCCGCCCCGCCGCCCTCGCTGCCGCACTGCGCGCTGGGACATGGAGTCCTCCCGCCCCGGCTCCGCCCGGTCGCGACTACAGCTCCCGGCACCCCCTGCGGGGCCGCGCGGGGATCGCTGGGAGTTGTAGTCCGCGCGGGGCCACCCGCATCGTGTAGGCGTTTGGCTCTTTTTTCACGTTTTGGTGAATTTGCAGTGTTTCAGCCGCTGGGCACGGAATCGCAGGAGCACTGAGGTTGCACAAGACCATCGAGACCAAGGTGTGCCTGATCTCCACTTTATGTTACCAGCCCAGAGCCCTGAGTGCCACATCCAGGGATTCCTGGGACACCCCCATGGATGGGCGCTCCAAAGCTCCCTGGGCAGCCCCTGCCAGGGCCTGATCCCTTTCCATGGGGAAATTCCTGCTGTGCCCACCCCGAGCTGCTCTGGCCCAGCCTGAGGCCGCTCCCTCTGCTCCTGTCCCTGTTCCCCCCGGGCTGTGCCCTCCTGGCAGGGACTTGTGCAGAGCCACAAGGGCCCCTGAGCCTCCTCTGCTCCAGGCTCAGCCCCTGCCCAGCTCCCTCAGCCCTGCTGGGGCTCCAGACCCTTCCCCAGCTCCTTTGTCCCTTCTCTGGACTCAGTCTGGCACAGGCCTTGGTGATCCCATGGTGCCGTGGCCTGGCCAGGCAGCTCCCCAGGTCTGGACCAAAATTATGGAATTTCAGAGCCAAAGGGGTTGGAAAAACCCTCCCAGACAATGAAACCCAACCACTACAAGGTCACCACTGGTCTGTGTCCCCAAGTGCCCCCAGCAAGGATGGATGTCCCACCAAGGTCATCCCAATGGTCAAAATGATGGAATTTCAGAGCCAAAAGGGTTGGGAAAGCCCTCCTGGACCATCAATCCCAACCAACGCCAGGAAAACCCATGGGAATGAGGAGCCACAACATCCTGGCATGGGGAATGTGCCATCCAAACTCCTGGGACTTGCTGTCCTGCCAGGCACTGAGCTCAGCCTGCAGGCACAAATCAGTAATAAACCACCAGATTCATGATTCATATTTAATGATTTAAATTTTACCACCTTTTCTAAATCCGGTTCTCTGTGAATGTGCCTCTCCTGGAATACAAACCCATCCTTTTATTATTGGTATTTACTGAGATCAGCTCTGAGAGAAGAACTTGGAGCTGTTGGTGGGCGAGAGCTTAATTAATTCTCAATTCTCAAGTGCCAATTCCAATTCTCAAGTGCCCAATTCCCAAACCCTGGGCGAGCTGAGTGTTTGGGATGAGATGGAGGAGAGGAAACTCTCAAATCCCGGGGGGGCTCAGTGTTTGGGATGAGCTGGAGGAGAGGAAACTCTCAAACCCCAGGTGAGCTCAGTGTTTGGGATGAGATGGAGAGGAAACTCAAATCCCAGGCAAGCTTGGTGTTTGGGATGAGATGGAGGAGAGGAAACTCTCAAATCCCAGGTGAGCTCGGTGTTTGGGATGAGGAGGAGAGGAAACTCAAATCCCAGGCGAGCTCGGTGTTTGGGATGAGGAGGAGAGGAAACTCAAATCCCAGGCGAGGTCGGTGTTTGGGATGAGCTGAGGGAGAGGAGGGAGGGAACCCCAAAACCCAGGAGGGAGGGGAGAGATGGAAGCAGCTGATGGAGAAGCTGAGGGAGGATTCCAGGGAGGAAAGAGGGATGGGAGAGGGGCAGGAATTCCAGAGGGGGTCTCAGCTAAAGGAGAAGCAGCACATCCCTGTGTGCCGGCAGTGTGGTGAGCACAATTCCCGAGATAAATTCCTGCTGAACGGGATCTGAGCCCGCAGCTCATCCCTGCCTCTCTCCGCGATCCCAGAACTCCGGCTGGGCGCTGATCCCGGCTCAGCACCGCCCTCTGGAACGGGAACTCTTTGGCCTGGGAGGGATTTGAGGCTGGAGGAAAATCCCTCCCCTTCCATGGAGAGCAGGAAAGGTCGGGGCCGCTGCAGCGCCGCGGTTCTGCCGAGCCGGGGAGGCGGTGCCGACCTGAGGGGCGGAAATCCTCCGGGATTTGTCCTCTCAGATCGCACCAAAAACCCACCAAAAACCCACCAGGGTGTTCTGCAAACCCCTGACGTTGTGTAAAATCCCGGCCCTGATCTTCCTCTCCTGAGGAGAGGAGCTGCCTTGGAAATAGAGAAACCCTCCAGAATTTGTCATTTCCTGGTGCCACAGATCCCACAAAAAACCCACCAGGTTGTTTTGGCCAAGGCAAAATCCTGACTCTGAGTTCTCCTCTGCTGAAGAGAGGAGCTTGTGCCGACCTGGAAATAGAGAAATCCTCCAGATTTTATCATTTCCAGGTACCACAGATCCCACAAAAAACCCAGCAGGTTGTTTTGCAAACCCCTCAGAAATCCGAAATCCCAACCCTGATCCTTTTCTGCTGAGGAGCTGGTGCTGCCCTGGAATGAAGAAATCCTCCAGAATTTATCATCACAGATGCTACAAAAAAAACCCACCAGGGTGTTTGAGCCAAGGCAAAATCCAGACCCTGAGTTCTCCTCTGCTGAGGAGAGGAGCTGGTGCTGCCCTGGAAGTAGAGAAATCCTCCAGAATTTATCATCTCAGATCCCACAGACCCCACAAAAAGATCCCAGGTTGTTTTGCACGTCCTTGACCAGGGCAAAATCCTGACCCTGAGCCCACCTGGCTCAGCATGGGATCTTCCTCACCTTTTAAAGGATATTCCCAAAATCAGGAGATTGGCAGGGACGGTGTTTTCCTGCCCTGTGCTGCTGCCAGCGCCCCCAAAACTCCTCCTGCTGAATGTCCATAAATCCCAGGGCTGATGCCTTGAGAATCAGACCTGGAGCAGAGGCTGGGCAGAGTTCCAGAATGAAGCAGGGATTTATGGAAAGGATCCATGGCTGCACCTTGGGCAGCAGCAGAGCCCAGCCAGGGCTGCACCCAAGATGAACCAAAACAGCCCCAAAATGCACGAGCGCTGCCGGGGTCTGTCCCTGGGATCAGCTCTGCTCCATTTGCACCTTGCAGTTCATTGTCCCATTGCAGCTTTAGCCCAGGCAGTCCCACCCTGCTTGTTTTTCTCTCTCCAGCCCACGGGGTTTGTGCTCCTGGGCTGAGATTTGGGGCATTTGTCCTTGGTGCCCAGCTGGAGCAGCAATTGTTTTGTCTCCCTGCTCTGTGCACACAGCTCACCATCCCTGAATGTGAACCCAGCCCCACACACTAAAGCAGCTCAGAATGGGAAAAATACAAAATCCAAACCCTGAGGCAGCAGGGAGAGCACAGAGAGGTTATCCCAGGGATCCAGGCCGTGCCTGGTGATTTAGCTGGGAAAACAACGGGTATCAGGAGAGGAGGGAGAGGCTGTTTGGGCAGGGAGGCTCCAACAATTGAGGCTCTGTGAGGTGCAGGCAGCTCAGGGCTGGCTCCTTCCCCTGCTCCTGACACCAGCTTGGATTGGCTTTGCCTGGAAATCCGGGAGAAAACAGCCTTGGAAAAGCAAAATTCCTCTCCTTGAGAGCTGTGGCTGGTGCAGATCCACAGCAGAGTTTGGTGTCTCCCACAAACAGAATCGAGGTAGAACAGGAGGAAAAACCTGCATTTTCCAGGTTGTTTTCTGTTCCAACTGAGATTTCGTCCTTTTAATTCCACCAGATGGGTGGAAAATGCCAATTTCTCCCTGGGGATCAGTGGTTCAGTGAATCCACAGGGAGTATCACCCAAATTTCCTGAAATTCCCCCGTTTTTCCCCAGAGAAACCTCTGCGGGTGCTGGGAGATGTGTGACCCTCTGTGCTTCGCCCTCCTGCACCTCCCATGGGAGTGCTGGAGCTTTTCCCTAAGGATATTTCAGGGGAATTTGCTGGATTTTGGCAAACTGGGGCTGTTTTCTTCCTTCAAAATTTTCTCCCCCTGCACCAAATCAAGGTGAGGTTTTTTGGGAGGGGATGTGAGGTTGTCAGCACATCTCCTGCTGCTTCCGAAGTTAAAATAATGTGAGTTTTTCGGTTTCAAACAGCAAATAGTTTTGTTAGAACTGGGGTTTTAACTAAGAAAGCCACAAAATAAAATATATAAAAAGAAAAAACCCAGAAAAGGGAGATAAAGAGAAATATTTTGTTTCATCCTGGACAATCCAGCTTTGACTCTGTAGCAGGGTCAGCCCAAAAAAAATAACAAACCCTGAAAAATGCAATTTTCACTGACCAATTCCAGCTAAATTTCAGGGTCTGGTTTGCAGGATAACCAAACCCTGCAGCTGCATGGCTTTCAAGCAAAATAAAAAAAGGATCTTTTCCAAAAGCAGCATTTTTCTCCCCCAAAAAAGCACCAGCACCGTGGGAAGCTTCAGATGCCTCAGTGGGACCCTACCCAGGAACACCCCAAAATTTGGGTAGCCCCACATTTTGGGGGTTTGGGGGATATTTTAGCCCGTGATGCCACCTGCTGGCAAAGGCCCCATTTGTCCCCAGAATTGCCCAGTTGTCCCCAAAAGTGTCCCCCACGGCCCCCGAGGGCATTTCCAGCCCCTCAGAGCTCCATCCTGCAGGTGGAACAGGGGACTCAAAGCACTTTAAAGCAGTTTTTAATGTGCTTTAAAGCAGTTTGAAACATTTTAAGGTGCTTTAAAGCCATTTGAAACACTTTAAAGCAAGAGGGTTTTTAGGAGAAAGGACAACTCCCCCCCCGCCCCCCAATGTTTTCCCGCACGGATCCCTCCCCAACAGAGCCCAGAGCAGCCACTGGGATTGAAAATCTGTAAATTTAATACTGATACAGGAGGGTTTTTCCTTTACACAGCAAAAATGAACCCGTGGAGGTCACTGGGATAGCAAAAAAAAAAAAAAAAAAGTAAAAAAAAAAAAGCCAGGAGCCTACCAGGACTTAATAAAAATAAGGAAAATCCAAACACCAGCAGGGACTGGAGCCCTCCTTCCCCAGGGCTCCGCTGGCTTTGCTGTGACTTGATTTTTATTTCTTTTATCCTAAAAAAAATAATTAAAAAAAGCTTTGCTCTGGGGGTTGCTGACCCTGATTCACCTCGGGCACCCCGAGGTTTCTGGAGTTATTTTTTTGCTCAGGAGCACCCAGACAGCCCAAGGCGCTTCCTGTCCCATCTCCCTGGTGCTGCCACCCCACCAATCCTGATCTGGGTCTGGCTCAGCTCTCTGGGGAGCTGGAAGGCACTTTGGGGTCACGGAAGGGATTGGGGTGAACCCAAAACAGGCGTGCACACCAGGGATGCTGCTGCTGCTGCTGCCCCTGACTGGGCTCACCCCGAGCAGAGGCACCACGATACAAACGTTAAAAAAATCAGAAATTTTAAAAAATTTGCTATTGGCACAAGTGGGGGTGAGCTCTACGTACCTCTAGCCGTGGGTGGGGCAGGGCTGCCCCAAATCTACCCTGATCTAGGCTGTCCCCAGGTGTCCCCCTGGTCCCTAAATCCCTGTGGGAGCCGGGGCTCGTCCCACTGCCAGCTCCTTTCTCCCGGTGACGCCGGAGGGAATCCCAGAACCTCTCCAGGCTGGGAAGTGCACGGAGACAAATCCTCCAAGGGGAGGAACGGGATGTGCTCAGGTGGGTGGGACATTTGGGATGATCCCCGTGGGGTCGGGTGGGTTTGGTGCCCCCACATCCCTCTGGGATCAGAAGTCCGAGTCGGGCTCCAGCAGCTCCGCGTCCACCAGGTTGGTCCGGGAGTGGATGGGGGCCAGCCCTGCCCGGCAGCCCTGAGTCCTGGGGGCCAGAGGGCCGGCCTGGGGGGGCCACAGGGCGCGCCCGTGGTGGCGCTGGTGGTGCCAGCCCTCGGGCTCGGCGGCGCCGCTCTCGGGGCAGAAGGGGTTGCTGATGACGTGCAGCACGTCGGCCCTGCGCCCGCGCCCGTCCCACGCGCCCCCGGGGAAGGGGGCGTCGGGCTGGACGGCTGGCAGCACGTCGGGGGCAAAGGCCACCAGGCAGGGCTGGGCGGGCAGGCGGGGCAGGCGAGGGACGGAGCTGGGGACGGCGGGGTGCCCCGGGCAGCGCTCGGGGTCCGGGGTCACCTCCTTCTTCTTCTTCCTCCGCTTCTTCTTGCGGCCGCTGCGCTTCTGCAGCTCCGGGGACACGTCGGCCTCCACCACCCACAGGTTGGCCCTCTCCTCTGGTGGCACTGGGGGACGTGGGTGAGGTGGCTGTGAGTGGCCACGTCCCACCTGTGCCCTCCACCACCCCCCCAGCAACCCCTGCCACCCACCTGATCCCAGAGGGATCAATCCCAAACATTCCATCAACCTGAGTACACCATCCCTGCACACCCCCAGCCTGGCTCATGCACCAGACATTCCCCACGAGGTCCCCAAGGACTTGCCAGGTGTCGCCACGGGTGTCACGGAGATGTCCTGGGGCAGGATGGCCCCTCTCCTGGCCACCATCTTGGTGACATGCTGGGCCCACGCCGAGGACACGTCGGCTGATGGCTCGTTGATGTTGAACGCCAATCCGGCTGTAGGGACAGGGGGATCTGGTCAAGGGGGGCTTTGAGGACTCTGGGGGGCTGATGGGGACATCCCCTGCCCCGGGCACGCACCCACGGGGCCGTCGTGGGACACGGTGTGCATGCTGAAGGACAGCTCCTGGCCCGGGTCGCGCAGCAGCTCCTTGCGCTTGGAGAAGGCCTTGGCGATCATCTTGCTCTTCTTGATCCTCTTGGGCTGGTCGTCGCTCTGCCCCGTCAGCCTGGGGACACAGAGGGGACAGGGGTCACAGCTGTCACAGCTGGGGGCACAGGGACCCTCCCCAGCTCCCCCTCCTGCACATGGGGACACCGGACTGGGGAATGGGCTTGGGGATGGAGGTGTCCCACAAACTCCACATGGGAGAGGCCACCCCGTTCCTGAGCTGCTGTGAGCCCACAACCCATCGAGCTGAGGGACAAACATCTGGGAATGTCCTCCCCCATCCCACTGGATGGGGCAGGAAGGGCTCCAGGGAGCTGGGGTGACACCCTCGGGGTCCCACCTGCACCAGGTGCGCTTCCAGATGAGCAGGGTGGCCTTGGTCCAGACCCAGGTGCTCATGGAGACACCGGTGCCGAACATGGCGAAGAGGTTGATCTTCTCCACCAGCAGGCTCGGCCGGTTCTTGATCTCGCAGTCGGGGATGGGCTTGTTGGTCTGCGTGGCGATGGTCACGTTGGCCTCACACCTGTGGGGACACATGGGGACAGTGGCCATAAGGAGCAGGGACAGCCCACAGCGCCCACAGCCCTGCAGGGTGATGTGGTGGCACCGCTCATGGGGGACGTGGGGCTGTCCACGCTGTGGTGCCACCGTGTCCCAGTCACCCTGTCCCTGTCCCACTCACAGGACGTATTCCCGGAAGCTGCGCTCCCACTCGGCCTGGTTGAAGAAGTCATAGAAGTGGCAGCCAAAGGTGATGAAGACAAAGCCAAAGGCCAAGAAGCCAAAAATGCCTGGAAGAGAAAGGGATGAACTCCAGCCAAACTCCAGTGGCACTGAGACAAAGACACTGCACTGGGGCTGTGCCACCACAACCACGACAGCTTTGTCCCCCGCTGCTGCCACCCCGGGAAGGGGCTGTGTGACTTCAAGGGACAAAACGTCCCCGTTCCCACCCGGATTCCCTGGGGAAGTGTGGGTGCAGCCCTCACCCAGGCGCAGCATGGTCTCGTTGATCTTGCTGGCCGCCTTCTCGCTCAGCAGCCCGGGGTGGTTGCTCTTGATGGAGAAGAGTGTCATGACCCCTGCGGGGAGGACAAGGGGGTCAGGGTGTGGGGACACCCACGGTGACCCTGTCCCCTCCCAGAGCAGAGGCACACCTACCCCGGATGAGGAAATAGCCCCCCACGATGAGCACGAGCCCGATGGGGGCCAGCACGAAGCCGGCTCGGTAGCGGTAGTTCTTGTAGCCCACGAAGCAGATGCCACTGACAGAGTCACCGTCCACCTGGCACGTACAGGGACAGGGACAGGAGGGTCAGCTGGCTGCGGTGTCACCCTGAGACACCATCCCCTGATGGTGCTCACCCCGTTACCTGCGCCACGGCCAGGATGGCCACGGTGAGCACGAAGGGGATGGACCAGGTGATGAGGTGGAAGTAGGAGGTCTTGCCCAGCAGCGGCTGGTAGGTGGTGCCCAGGGCCTTGAAGGACGTGTGCCAGGCGTAGGTGAGCATGACAAACCAGATGACACCCGACATCAGTGAGTAGTACACGATGACAAAGATGATGACGCAGGACAGCGTCTCGTTGGAGCTGCGGAGAGGTGAGGCAAGAACGTCACCCACCCCTGTGAGGGGACACGCAGGAGCACGGGGGTCTCACCCTCTGTGCTCCCAGGAGGCCAGCGAACCCCGAGAGCCCTCCTTGGTGTTGGGGACAGCTCTGGGGACAGAGGTGACGCTTACGTGGGCTCGCCCAGCCGCATGGTGCCATCGGCCCGGCACACGATCTCGTCGCGGGCACCGTCCATGAACTGTGCCAGCCAACCAATGCTGCCCACGAAAAAGCAGGCGTTGACGTAGAACAGGATGACGGCGGGGTAGCGGTTGGAGTTCCTCCAGTCAGCGACAAACGTGGCCTGGAGGGGTGGAGAAAGCGACAACTTGGTGCCCACCCTGTTTTGGGGACAGCTCGGTGCCCATCCTGTTTTGGGGACAGCTGCCCAAAAGGAGCCTGGCTCTCACCAGGGTGAAGAAGGTGCAGAAGATGGTGACGGAGCTGAAGGCGGCGATGTAGACGTGCATCTCGCGGTGCTCCTTCTCGGTGAACAGCGGGTTCTGGCACTGGATGCCGCAGCCCTCCACGTCCTCGTACCAGCTCTTGGGGTTGTCCGTCCTCACCAGCGGCGCCTCGCACTGCCCCGAGCTGTTGAACTTGATGTTCTGCACCTCGTTCTGCCACAGGGGAAACCAGGCCGTGAGCAGGAGGAGGAGGAGGAGATAACCCCAAGGCCAAGATGGACATGATGCCCTGTGGAGGGCAGGGGACAGCTGGGTTCCATAGAATCACCAGGGAATCCTGGAATGGTTGGGTGGGAAGGGACCTCAGAGCCCCTCCAGTGCCCCCCCTGCCATGGCAGGGACACCTCCCACTGTCCCAGGCTGCCCCAGCCCCAGTGTCCAGCCTGGCCCTGGGCACTGCCAGGGATGCAGGGGCAGCCCCAGCTGCTCTGGCAATGCCAGCCCAGGCAGGAATTCCTCATTGCCAAGATGCCACCCATGGCTGCCCTCTGGCAGTGGGAGCCATTCCCTGTGTGCTGTCCCTGCAGGCCTTGTCCCCAGTCCCTCTGCAGTTCTCCTGGAGCCCCCTGGAATGTGCTGGGAGCTCTCTCTGGACCCTTCCCTTCTCCAGGCTGAGACACCAGCCCTCCTCTCCTGCAGAGAGTGCCTTTCCCCCCATTCCCCGTGCCCGTGCCGTACCGGGCAGCCCTCGGGGAATCGGTCCGTGGTGCACTTGAGGAAGTCGGGCCAGCCACGCTCACGCTCCACGATGGTGCAGGGTGCCCGCGTGGCCTGGCACAGGGTCTGGCTGGGCAGCTCCACCTGCCCATCCTCGCACTTGGGCATGTACACAGCGCACAGCAGGGGCTGGATGACGTCCCAGCAGCGCGGGGCATTGCGCAGGCCTGCGGGGAGGGGACAGCACCATCACCACCCCCGGCACGGCCACCTCCTGCCGTCCCCACAGCACCCACACAGCGCTGGGACCCCTCTGTGGGACCCTCCAGCTGTCCCCACAGCACCCACACAACACTGGGACCCCTCTGTGGGTCCTCTGGGGCACCGTGCCCATCACCAGGGCTGCCCCTCCACACTGTGCCCACCCCCAGCCCCTGATAAACCATTTTCTACACTGCACCCATCCCCAGCCTCCTGCTGTACCCATCTCTAAGGCCATTCCATCCTGTCCCCCCTGTACACCACACCCTCCCTGTACCCCAATCTCCTGCTCCCCTCCACATTACACGATCTCCACTCCTGTGCTGTACAGTTTCTGTGCTGTGCCCATCCCCAGACATCCACTATACTGCACCTCGTTCTGCTCCTATATATATACTGCTATATATATATACTATACTGCTCCCCTCCATGCTGCTCCGATCTCCAGTCCTTTTTTAACCAGTTTTCTACACTGTACCCATCTCCAATCCCTTTTCAATCAGTTTTCTATACTGTACCCATCTCCAGTCCCTTTTCAATCAGTTTTCCACACTGTACCCAACCTACTGCTACTGTACCCATCCCCTGTACCCACTGGGGTGTTTTCTATGCTGCACCCACCCCTGGGCCTGTGCTATCCCATATTCACCCCCAGTACCCCAATCTACAGCTGCTCTCTGTACTGTGCCCATCTACAATGTTTTGAAACACTTTTCTGTACTGCGCCCATCCCCAGCCTCCCTCTATAAAGTTTTGTATACTGTACCCATGCCCAGGCCCCTGCTAGGCACTTTTCTATACTGTACCCATCCTCAAACCCCCTCTATGAAGTTTTCTATACTGTACCCATCTCCAGCCCCCCTCTACGAAGTTTTCTATACTCTACCCATCTCCAGCCCCCCTCTATGAAGTTTTCTGTACTGTACCCATTCCCAAACTCCTTCTATAAAGCTTTTTATACTGTACCCATCCCCAAACACCCTCTACAAAGTTTTCCATACTTTACCCATCCCCAGCCCCTCTCTATAAAGTTTTCTATACTCTATCCATCCCCAGCCCCCTGCTAGGCACTTTTCTATACCGTACCCATCCACAGCTCCACTCTATTAACTTTTCTACACTTTTCCCATCCCCAAACCCCCTCTACAAAGTTTTCTGTACTCTACCCATCCCCAGCCCCCCCACAATACACGCAAACCCCCCATCCAAAGCTCTCCCCGCCTTCCCCGCTCCCCATCCCCCTCCAGCCCCACGCCGGGCCTCTCCCGCACTCTCCCCGCTCCCGGCGCCGTCCCGTCCGTACCGGACCAGAGCAGCAGCTTCCCGTGCGCCTCCTCCTGCGAGGCGGAGTCGGTGGCCAGCAGCGTGGAGGTGGCGGCGTAGGGCAGCGCGGAGCCCAGGCAGGCGCCGAAGCGGAGCCGCTCGCAGGGCGCGGGGCGGCGGCAGCGCGGGGGCCCGGCCGAGGCGTTGGGGGCGGCGGGGCAGCGCCCGCCCAGGGCCAGCGCCAGGGCCAGCGCCAGCGCCCAGCGCTGCCCGCCGCGGCCCGGCCACATCGCGGCGGCGCTCGGCGGGCTTAGGGCGGCTCGCAGCGGGGCGAGGGGCCCGCCATGGCCCCGCCGCCTTTGTTGGGCTCGCCGGGAGCGAGCGGAGCGGCCCCGCTGCTGCTGCTGCTCCTCCTCCTCCGCCGCCGCCGCCGCCCGCGGCCCGGCCCGGCCCGCGCCCCCCGCCGGGGCGGGCTGAGGGAGGGACCGCGGGGGAAGCGCTGCGGAGGGTAAGAGACGCGATTTGTGAGGGGAAAAGTCGCTGGAAAGTGAGGGAAAAGGCTTTTTTCTGGGGGAGGAAAGAGTCCCCTTCTGTGAGGAAAAAGTTCCTCTCGAGAGGAAGGAGTCACTTTTGGTGAGGAAAAGTTTCGTTTTTCTGAGGAAAAGTTCCCCTTTCTGAGAGAAAGCTCCTTTTTGTGAGGAAAAGTTCGTTTTCATGAGGGAAAAGTCGCTAAAAAGTGAGGGAAAATGCTTTTTTTTGGAAGGAAAGAGTCTTCTTTTGTGAGGGAAAAGTTCCCTTTTCTGAGGGAAAGCTCCTTTTTGTGAGGAAAAGTTCCTTTCTATGAGGAAAAAGTAGCTAAAAAGTGAGGTGAAGTGATTTTTTGGGGGAGGAAAGAGTTTCTTGTGAGGAAAAAGTTCCTCTCGTGGCGAAAGAGTCACTTTGTTCCGGAAAAGTTCCTTTTTATGAGGAAAAAGTTGCTAAAAAGTGAGGGAAAATGCTTTTTTTGGAAGGAAAGAGTGTCCTTTTGTGAGGATAAAGTTCCTCTCGTGACGAAAGAGTCACTTTTGGTTAGGAAAAGTTCCTTTTTGTGAGTAAAAAGTCACTAAAAAGTGAGGGAAAAAGTTGCTAAAAAGTGAAGGAAAAGTTTTTTGGGAGGAAAAACTCCCCCTCACAAAAGGCCTTTGTGAAGAAAAAGTTCCTTTAGTGAGGAAAAAGTGGCTTTTTGTGAGAAAAAGTCTCATTTTATGGGGAAAATATTCCTTTTTCTGAGGGGAAAAGTTCCTTTTTGCACAGAAAAATTCCCGCGTGAGGAAAGAAGTCACTTTTTGTGAGGGAAATATCCCTTTTGGGAGGAAAAAGTCACTTTTGGCAGGAAAAAGTTCCCTTTTCATAAGAAAAAAATTCACTTGTGAGGAAAATGTCACATATAGTGAGGGAAAAGTTCCTAGTTTTGAAGAAAAAGTCCCTTTTTGTGAGGAAAGTCACTATTTGTGAGGGGGAAGTTGACATTTATGACAAAAAGGTCCAATTTTCAAAGGAAAAAGTCACTTTTGTGACAAAACCATCACTTTATATGAGGAAAATATCAATTTTGTGAGGGGAAAGTTCCTTCTTGTGAGGAAAAGATCCCTTTTTTTGCTTTGAAATAAAATGTCCTTCTGGTGAAAAGGCCTCTGTGAGTGAAAAGTTACTTTTTGGAGGTGACAAGTTGCCTTTGGGGTTAAAGAAGCCACTTTTGGGAGAACAAAAGTTACTTTTTTAAGAGAAAAGTTACTTTTTAGGGAGCAAAAGGTACTTTTTCTGGGGGGAAAAGGTACATCTTTTTTGGGGGTACTCTTTTTGGGAAAAAAAATCAATTTTAGGGGAGAAAAGGCAATTTTGGGGGAGAACTTGAGTTTGTGGAGGAAAGTTCCTTTTTTAGGGGTAAGTTACTTTTTTGGGGGGAGAAAATCAGTTGGGGGGGGGCACAAAAGAAAAGTTGTTTTTGAGGACAAGTCCCTTTTGGGGGAAGAAAAGTTGATTTTGGGGAGAAAAGACCGGGATTTTGAGGGGGAAAAGTAATTTTTTTGGAGAGCAGCTACTTTTTAGAGTAAACTTGCATTTTTGGGCAAGAAGTAGCTCTTCAGAGGGGGAAGTTTTGGGGGAAAAAAGGTGAGTTTTGGAGGGGGAAAAATGGAAAAATCACTTTTTTTGCTGGGAGGTGCCCTTGCTCGGAGAAGCAATCGCTTTTGGGGGAAGAAATCCCATTTCGGCGGAGGGATGAGGCGGGTTTTGAGGAGGAAAAAAGCCAAAAAAAGGTTTTTTTTTATGGGAGAGAAGCGTCCCGGCCGCACACAAAGAGCCGGGCGCTGGGCCGCATCCCGGCTCCCTCCGCGGGAGGGACCACCCAGCCCGAGCCGAAGGGAACATTAAAAGAAAAAAAAAAAAAAAACAAAACAAAACTAAAAACCCAACCCCAAAAACTCCACCCACGGTTTGCGACAGCTCCGAGGGGCCGGGCCAGGCCCTTCAGCCGCGTTCCCTCCTCGTTTTGGGGTCTCACAGCAGCGCAGGGCCTGGCGCGGCCTCTGTGTCCCCAGAGGCACCGCCGTGTCCCCTGCGGCCTCTGCAGCCCGGCACAGCCCGCAGCGTGCGGCCTCCTGTCTTTATTGTCCGGGAAAGGCAAGGAACGGGCACAGCCCGGCACCCCTCGGTCCCCTCAGCTGTCCCCGCGGCCAGTGACACCGAGACGGACACCCGGACACGGGGTGGGGGACATCCCCGGCCCCGCAGCCCGGCCTGGGTGAAGGCAGCTCGGTGCACGGACACACAGACAGACAGACAGACAGACAGACAGACGTCCTTCTCCAGCACTCGCAGGGAGGGGAAGCACATCCCAGTGCGAAGCTTTGTGCGCCAGCAGGACAGACGGACAGGCAGCGATTCCCCGGCTTCAGCTGCTTCAGCTCAGCACCTCCAGGCCGAGCCCAGCACCGGCTGCCAAAGGCACGGAGTCTCCTGTGCAGCCACCGCAGATCTGCATTCCCTGTGGTCCAGCGGAGCCCCTCGGGCTCGGGAATGGCCCCGGAGCGCCGCCGTGCCGCGGGGAGGGTGCGGGCTCAGGACCAGGGGTCTGCCCGGTGCTGCTGGTTGTAGAGCTGCAGCTTGATCTGGTCGCGGATCTGGTTGATGAGGAGCCGCGCCAGGACGATGCCCACCAGCTGGAGGGGAGAGGGACGGGGGAGGGAAACGAGAGAGGAAGGGAGTGGGAAAGGGAGAGGGATGGGGAGAGGAAAGGGGGATAGATCAGGAGAGGGAGGGGAGAGAAGGAAGGGGACATGGAGGAGAGGGAAAGGGGAAGTGAGATAAAGGGAAGGCAAAGGGGAAGGAGAAGGGAAGAGGGGGGAGAAGGGAAGAGAAAGAGGAAGGGGAACAGGGTAGGAAATAAGAGAGGAAGGGGAAAGGGAAGAGGAAGAGGGGAGAGAAAGGGAGAGGGAGGGAAGGGGAAGAGGGAAGTGGGAGAGGAAGAGGAAGGAGAGAAAAGCGAGGGAAGGGGAGAGAAAGAGCAAGAGGGATGGGGGAGAGGGAGGAAAAGGAAGGGCAGAGGGAGATTCTGAGCGACACCAGGCAATGTCACCCCATGCCCCCTGTGCCGGACATTTGTGTCACTCCCCCACCCCAAATCCCATCCCAACTCTCCCATCTCACAACCAGCCCCCATTAAGGCAGCTCCCCAAAAAAGCCCCACAAAGCAGAGCTCTGGGGTGGCCCCTTGTCCCCCACAGTGGCCCAGCCCCATACCTGGGGCAGGGCCAGCCCCAGGGCGACGCCCCCCAGCAGGAAGAGGTTGCTGTGGGTCCAGTTGACCAGCTTGTCGATGCAGCCGTTGGTGTGGATGAAGGCACTGGCCTCCAGGTAGCTCCTGGCCTGCATCCCGTGGCCACACATGGTGTTGATGACAGCCTGGGACAGGGGACAGAGCACGGAGGGGCTGGGGACAGAACACACTGGGCTCCCTGCTCTTGCGGGGCAGCTGTGCAGTGACCGGGAGCTCTGGCCCCTGCCTTGGTGGGGCGTCCCTTCGTTGGTGTCCCCACGCTGTCCCTCCAGAGCCACCTGGCCCCAAAGAGCCAATTCCAGCTCTGGAGAGGGAGAATTCTCCCCCACTTCACCACAGCATTTCCACACAGGAGTCCCCAAACCCAACGGTTGGGATGGGGGAACCCAAACCCAGAGGGTGGGATGGGGGAACCCAAACCCAGAGGGTAGGATGGGGGAACCCAAACCCAGAGGGTGGGATGGGGAACCCAAACCCAGAGGGTGGGATGGGGGAACCCAAACCCAGAGGGTGGGATGGGGGAACCCAAACCCAGAGTGTGGGATGGGGGAACCCAAACCCAGAGGGTGGCTCCAGGCCCAGCCCAGTCCCTGGGGCAGGGAGGACAGGCACGGGCAGTGTCCCCTCCCCAGGGCAGGGAGGACAGGCACGGGCAGGGTCCCCTGAGGCCACCCCAGCACAGACCTGGTCAGCATCGTGCAGGCAGCAGGAGAAGGGCACGGAGCAGCGCTCACGGCTGGGGTTGGTGGCCGTGCAGTTGAAGTACATGTTCTGGGACCAGTCCTTGTAGGAGACACCCCCGCAGCAGCTGAACTGCGGGCAGGACACGGGGCTCAGCGGGGAGGGGACCCCAGCCCAGGCAGGGGGACAGGACACTCAGGGCTCTCTGTGCCCCCAGCCCTCCCCAACCTCCCCCTGACAGGCAGGACACCGCTGTGAACATCTTGGAAGAGCCATCCAACGTCCCCAGCCTGTGCTACCCCACAGATTAAAGCCTGACATGGAAATGGGGACATCCCGACCCTGCAGGCCCCCCTGTCACCTCCTTCTGCCCGAAATCGATGAGGTTCTGCAGGTCCAGGTCGTCCCGGTAATGCACGATGGCCCCGTTGATGATCTCGCTGACCTTCTCGCGGGCCTGGGGGACAAACAGAGGGACAGCAGCGAGGCTGTCACCCAGCAGGACAGGACTGGGGCCACCCAGCACCCCCAGTGCCCTCCCTTATCAGTACCTTATCAGAGAACACAAAGCCCAGCGCGCCGGCCGCCAGCTGCAGGAGGAAGATGATGGTCAGGCAGACGGAGAACTGCGGGAAGAGGACGGTGACAGTGAGGGGAAGAGGAAGGTGACGGTGAGGGGAGCGCTGAGATGCCACAGGGTCCCCAGCAGGATCCCCAGCCCTGGCAGGACTCACCACCTGCAGCAGGCAGATGTTCTCCCGCAGGGAGCCCACGCAGCCGCAGAAGGTGATGAGGAAGGTGAGGACGCCCACCACGATGAGGAGGATGGCAGGGTCCACTGCCAGGCACGCCATGGCCGCCTCTGTCACCACGAACGAGCTGTCACCACGCTGCCGGCACCCCCAGGACCCCACGTGCCACCCCAGCCGTGCGGGTGGCTTGGAAGCAGCTGGGAACCCCCGAGCTCACCTGCGTGCTTCAGCAGCCGGGCGTACACCCCCACGGCCACCATCACCATGGAGATCATCTGCAGAGGGACACGGGGACCCCTCAGCTGTCACCACCCCTGTGCCACACCCACGGCCCCACCTGCAGCGCCCCAAAGCCAGGGATGCACCCGAGCTGTGCCTCAGTTTCCCCTTGTCACACGGTGTCCACTGGGAGGTCACATCTGTCCCCACCTCCCTGGAGGTCACATCTGTCCCCACCTCCTGGGAGGTCACTCGCCAGCCAGTGCTGTTCCTCTACGGGTGGCTGGACACAGCAATGTGGTTTATGGGAAGTGAGGAACTTCCTCAAAAATATGATTGCAAACACGGAAATAACCCACCAAAAAACCCTGCAAAAAACCCCCACAAAAGCCCCAAACATAAAGAAAAAAAACCCCAAACATAAATAAAACCCCAAACCTCCCAAGCAGTACAAAAATCTCCAAAACGTTTTAAAAAAAGTCCCTGAAACATAAAATAATACTCAAAATATAAAACTTTACGAAAACATAAAAATCCCTCAAAACATTAAAAAAATCATTAAAAAGGCCCCTAAACATGGAAAACTGTGGCTTCCCTGCAGGAGATGTCCCTGGGGAGGGCTGGGGACAAGAGGGATCCCGGTGGGATCCTGGGGATGGAGGTGGGCTGGGGGAATGCAGGGTCCCAGAATAGGTCCCGGGCTGGAGAGAGGGCCAGGGGTCCCTGGGGATGGGGGATCCCAAAAAAGTTCAGGGATGGAGACATTCCAAGGGCTGGGGGTCTCAGTGGGATCTCAGGGATGGGGGGTCCTAATAGGGTTCAGGGATGGAGATATTCCCAAGGGCTGGGGGTCCCGAAGATGGGGGGTCCCAAAAGGGTTCGGGGATGGAGACATTTCAAGGGCTGGGGGTCTCAGTGGGATCTCAGGGATGGGGAGTCGCAATAGGGATCAGGGATGGAGACATTCCCAAGGGATGAGGGGTCCCGGGGATGGCGGTGTCCCAGGGATGGGGCCAGCCCCCGGGTCCGGACGTCCTTCGGGAGCGCGGTGTCCCGGTGTCCCCGCACTCACCCAGAAGAGCAGGTTGAAGAAGAACAGCACGTACTTGGCCACCGGGCTCACGAAGGAGAAATCGTCCCCGAGGGGCCCGGCGGGGAGCGCCGCCCGCTTCGCCATGGCCGAGCGGGGCCGAACCGAGCCGAACGGAGCCGAGCGGAGCCGAACCGGACCGGTCCCCGCTTCGCCCCGCGGCGAGAGCCACCGAGCCCCGCCCCCGGTCCCGTTCCCCTTCCCGCCCGCTCATTGGCTGGATCTCCTTCATTCTGCCTTCCCATTGGATAAACACCCCGTCACTCAGCCCCGCGGGCCCCGCCCCGCCCTGCAGCACCTGCCCGTGGTTTAAAGGGCGGAGTCGTGGGCGGGGCCATGGGCGGGGCCAGTCCTGCCCCGCCGCCAACAGCGCCGCCCAGCGGCCGTGAGGGAACGAGCGCGCTTGGGGACATCCCGGGACCCCACAGCCTGTCCCTAAACAGGGACACCCCATGACCCCACAGACACCCCTAAATGGGGACCCTGAGACCCCACAGCATGTCCCTAAATGGGGACACCCTGAGACCCCACAGCCTGTCCCTAAATGGGGACACCCTGAGACCCCACAGCCTGTCCCTAAATGGGGACACCTCGTGACCCCCATAGCCTGTGCCCAAATGGGAACACCCCTGTGACCCCATAGCCACCCCTAAACGGGGACATCCCGGGACCCCACAGCCTCTCCCTAAATGGGGACACCCCATGACCCCACAGCCTGTCCCTAAATGGGGACACCCTGTGACCCCACACTCCAACCCTAAGAGGGTCCCCCCATACCCAACATTCCCCCCCCCCCCCACAAGCCCCCCTGATGGGTGGAAGGAGGGGTCACCCCCACTCTGGAGCAATGCTCTTTATTTGGGGTCTCCGGGTTTGCCCCCCCCCCCCAACCATGGGACCCCGGGGTTTGGGTGTCACCTGGAGGGTCCCCTGAGCTGTCCCCTGCCCATCCCCGGGAGTCCGAGCAGAGCCCCCCACCCCAAACCATCGTGCAACCCCCCCAAACCCATCCTGCACCCCCAAACCCATCCTGCACCCCCACCCAAGAGCATCGCCCCCCCCCCCCGTCCCCCCCATTGAGGCAGGTGGGGCCATGTCCTGCCCCGGTGTCACACGAGGACCTGTCCAGCTGGGGTGGCCTCAGGCGTTGGCACTCTTGATGTCACCCAAGGCCACCTCTCCTTCTTCCCCTGCAGCAATGGCTGCGGGCTCCTGGGCTGGGCCCCGCACTGAGGGGACAGACATTGGGGACACGGGACAAGCCTAGCCCCACACAGCACTGTCCCCATCCCTGTCCCTGTCCCCATCCTTGTCCCGTCACCATCTGCACCCTGTCCTCATCCCTGCCCTCTCTTCAACCCTGCCATCATCCCCATACCATTCCCTCCTCACCCTCATCCCATCCCACCCCATCCCATGGATCCCACCCCATCCCATCCCATCCCATCCCATCCCACCCCATCCCATCCCATCCCGTCCCACCTCATCCCATCCCACCCCATCCCATCCCATCCCATCCCATCCCATCCCATCCCATGGATCCCATCCCATCCCATCCCATCCCATCCCATCCCATCCCATCCCAGAGATCCCATCCCATCCCATCCCATCCCATCCCATCCCATCCCATCCCACCCCATCCCATCCCATCCCATCCCATCCCGTCCCACCCCATCCCGTCCCATCCCATCCCATCCCATCCCATCCCATCCCATCCCATCCCATCCCATGGATCCCATCCCATGGATCCCATCCCATCCCATCCCATCCCATCCCATCCCACCCCATCCCATGGATCCCATCCCACCCCATCCCATCCCATCCCATCCCATCCCATCCCGTCCCACCCCATCCCATCCCACCCCATCCCATCCCATCCCATCCCATCCCATCCCACCCCATCCCATGGATCCCAGCCCATCCCATCCCATCCCATCCCATCCCATCCCATCCCATCCCATCCCATCCCATCCCATCCCATCCCATCCCATCCCATCCCACCCCATCCCATGGATCCCAGCCCATCCCATCCCATCCCATCCCATCCCATCCCATCCCATCCCACCCCATCCCATGGATCCCATCCCATCCCATCCCATCCCATTCCATCCCATCCCATCCATCCCACCCCATCCCATGGATCCCAGCCCATCCCATCCCATCCCATCCCATCCCACCCCATCCCATGGATCCCATCCCATGGATCCCATCCCATGGATCCCATCCCATCCCATCCCATCCCATCCCATCCCATCCCATCCCATGGATCCCATCCCATCCCATCCCATCCCATCCCCACACGGGAGCTGGAAATCCTCTCCCCACACAGAATCCCATCGCCAGTGGACATGGGGGTCTCCAGCTGCCCCCATCCCACAACACCCCCCCTTTGTGCCCCCAGCATCCCCAAACACCCCCTGTGCCCCCCAGCACCCCCTTTGTGCCCCCCAAACACCTCCCTCTGCCCCCCACACCCACCTGGGCGCCCCCAGCAGTGGCCCTGGCAGCGGGCACACACCAGCACCCCGATGGCCACCGCGGTGAAGGCGGCCGTGAGGACACAGATCACCATGAACATGTCCGGCTCCGCGGCCTTGGGGACCTCTGCGGGGTGACACCGGCACGTGGGGACACCAGCCGGGCCACCCCCACCTCCCTGTGCTGTGCCAGGCTGGGGGAACCCCAAACTGCCCCGGGGGAGCAGCCAGGGACAGACAGACACACCAGGGACAAGGGACAGACACACCAAGGACGAGGGACAGACACACCAGGGACAAGGGACAGACACACCAGGGACAAGGGGCACATCAGGGTATGTGGGGACCCCAAACATGGCAGGGGAACAGGGCAAGGACACCTGGCACTGCTCAGGTGGGACAAGGGACAGACACCTTGTGGGGACCCCAAACATGGCAGGGGAACAGGGAAGGGACACCTGGCATCACCCAGACGGGGACAGAGCTGGAGGAGGTGACAGATGAGTCAGGGAATGGGGGGACCCCAAATTGAGGTGAAGAGTGTGAGGAACCACCCAGATGGGGACAGGGATGGATCAGGGGACAAGGCAGGTGACAGATACAGCAGGGAATGGGGCACCCCCAAACTGCGGCAGCACACAGGGCTGGACACACCAGGGAGCAGAGGGACCCCAAAAGGGACAGTGCCACCCCTGCCCCACTGACCTGCCACCGCGGGCTGCAGCACCAGGGAGCACAGGAGCTGCGGGGCAGCAGCACTGACGGCGTAGCAGGAATAATTCCCGAAATCGGGGTCGCTGAGGTTCCTCAGCAGCAGGGACACGCCGCTGTCCCCTGTCCCCGCGGCACAGAAGGCCACCCTGCCCCTGAAGCGGCTGTCGGGCTGCACGGGCGGCTGCCAGCCCGGCTCGGGGGGCGGCGGCTGCCAGCCCAGGCGGTGGCTGAGCACGGGGACAGCCAGGTCGCCGCCGGCCTGGTGGGTGCAGCTGAGGGTGACCCCGCGCAGGTCACCCCAGGGCTGCGAGCCGCAGGGCAGGCAGGCGTCCTCGCCGATGGCCGCTGTCACCGTCACGGTGACAGGAGGCTGGTCTGGGAGGGGACACGGCGGGGTCAGCGCGTGGGGACACCAGGGATGGGGTACAGGGGCCATCCCCGGGACAAGGGGGCTCTGAAGGGGACAGGGGACATCTGTGGGGACACGGCCGGTGGCGCCAGGACCGGGGGCTCGGTGGAGCCAGGACCGGGGGCTCGGAGGTGCCAGGTCCTGGTACCAGCACCGAGGGCTCCGTGGTGCCAGGACCGGGGGCTCGGTGGAGCCAGGACCGGGGGCTCGGTGGAGCCAGAACTGAGAGCTCGGACGAGCCAGGACCGGGCGTTCGGTGGTGCCAGGTCCTGGTGCCAGAACCGGGTGTTCGGCGGTGCCAGAACCGAGGGCTCGGTGGAGCCAGGTCCTGGTGCGAGCACCAAGGGCTCGGTGGTGTCAGCACCGAGGGCTCGGTGGAGCCAGGACCGGGTGTTCGGTGTTGCCAGGTCCCGGTGCCAGCACCGAGGGCTCGCTGGTGCCAAGCAGCCGCCCCGTGAGTCACCGCCCTGCCGGGAACGGCTCCCCGCCCTCCCCTCGGGGTCCCCGCCGCGGTGTCCGCGCAGGGCAGGAAAGGGGGGCTGGGAAGGGGGTCCCGGGGAGCGGGGGCTCTGCCCGGACCCCCCACCCCGCTGCCCGTGGGTACCTGCCCGGGCGAGGAGGGGGCACAGAGCCAAGAGCGCCACGACGGGGAGCAGCGCCATCCTGCCGGCACCCGGAGCGGGCAGCGCCTGGGGCACGGCAGCCTCAACAGCGGGCACCCAAAACCCTGGGGGCGCCTCAAAACCCTGGGGGCACCCCAAAACCCTGGGGGCACCCCAAACACGGCCCCCCATGGCGAGGGAGGGACCCCGGGGGTATCCAACCCCCCAGACCCGCTGTGAGCAACGGGGCTTATGGGGCTGGGGGCCGGACAGTTATAGGGCAGGGGGCGGGGAGAGGGGACATAATGAGGCTGGGGGCTGGGCACTTACAGAGCATGGGCGAGGGGATTGTGGGGCTGGGGGCTGGGCAGGGGGCGGGGGTTTATGGGGCAGGGGGCCGGGGCAGCCGTAGGGCGGGGGGCGAGGGGACTATGGGGCCGGGGTCTGGGCAGTTATAGGGCAGGGGGTGGGGGTTCGTGGGGCCGGGGTCTGGGCAGTTATAGGGCAGGGGGTGGGGGTTCGTGGGGCCGGGGTCTGGGCAGTTATAGAGCACGGGCGAGGGGATTATGGGGCTGGGGGCGGGGGTGGGTGTGGGGCAGCGCGGTGGGCAGCAGCCCCCGGCCCCCGGGATGCTCGGAGCCCCGGCCGCCCCCGGCCCGCCCCGGCCCCTCCCGGGCAGAGGGGGCACCCCCGGCCCCGGCCCGGCCCCGGCCCCGGCCCCGGCCCCTCACCGTGGCTCCGCTGCCGCCCGCCCGAGCCGCGCTCAGCCCCGGCCCCGCCCCGGCGCCACCGCCCGGCCCCGCCCCGGCCCCGCCCCGCCAGATGTGCCTTGGTCATCCAGATGTGTCCCCCTCACCCCGATGTGCCCCTGCCAGCTGTGCCCCTGCCAAGCCCAGATGTGTCTTGGCCCATCCAGGTGTTCCCCCTGCCCACTCAGCTGTGCCCATCCCTGCCCGGAAGAGAAAGAAAGGAAAAGATCTGATCCCATTTTTAATAATATATTCCGCACAAGATATTAATATAATTTATTAAAGTATGTATTTATACAATTTTTTAAAGTATAAAAGTATAAAGTATTAAGTTTTCTTATATTAAAGTTTTTTAAAGTTTATATATTGATGGATTAAAAGTGTGTGTAGGATTTTATCATACAAGCAAATAAATTTATATTGTATAGAGGATATAGGGAAATTACACATTTTATATTAAAGGCTATTGATGTTATGTAGAAAATGGATCTTAACATGATATGGTATAATAATAAAGAATAAAATGAATAAAATAAAATAAAATAGAATAAAATAAAATAGAATAAAATAAAATAAAATAAAATAAAATAAAATAAAATAAAAGGAATTGAATAGAATAGAAATAGGAATATAATATAATATAATATAATATAATATAATATAATATAATATAATATAATATAATATAATATAATATAATATAATATAATATAATATAATGTAACATAACGTAACGTAAGATAACATATAATTAATATAATATAGTGTTAAAATAGAACAAAACACTATTAAATCTCTTTCCACATACTATAAGGATTGGTGCCTTTTTTCTGTAAATATACATTATTGATGTAATAATATACTAATAAAGTAATATACTAATGTATTAATATATAAATAATGTATTTGTGTATAATAATATATTAATGTATTGATATGTAATAATGTATTAATATATAATTAATGTAACAATATGTTAAAATATGTTTACATGACATAATTAACAAATTATTTTAAATTGTATATATTAATATAATGGCATTATAAATAAGCATTATTTTATGTATTAATAAAAATGTGTAGTAATATTAGTGGTAACTAACACCATGATGCTACAGTGAGGTTACCACCAATGTACACAAATTTGTACTACCATTAGTCATTATAAATTACATCTAATGAAGCACCGAGATCCCTAATGATTAATTATTTATGGGAGCATCGATCTCTGAGCTCCATTTTGAGGCGCCACCAGCCCAGGGCCCGCTGGGCTCCCTGGGCACAGCACAGGAGGTGGCCCTGCCCTGGCACGGGTGGCACCGTGCTGTCGTTACAGTCCCTGCCACCCGCACCGTTCCAAGGTTCCGCAGCTCTGTGACATCACTCTGGCCTGCTGGCAGCAGAGGTGACAGCTCTGCTCTGGCTCTGCCACCTGCTGTACTGCTGTACTGGCACCTGCGATGGCGCCGATGGCTTTGCTGCAGCTGCTCGTGCTGCTGGCCCTGGCTGGTCCCGTGGGGGGCAGCTGGGACACCTGCAAGTCAGTGTCCCCGGGGGGCTCGGGGACACTCGGGGGGTCCCTGGCACAGAGGAGCCCCTGGGGTTCCCTGTCCCTGCTGTCCCCGAGCAGGGCACTGATGGCTTTGTGCTTGCAGGGGCACCTGCGGGCTCCGGCCCTTGGATTTTGACCACAGCTCCGTGTCTGCCAACTACGACCAGTCCAACGGTGACTATGCAACCTTGGGTTCTTCTGATGGCGCCTCCCTGGACTTCGACTGCCCCGGTGTCCCCTCAGGGGCCTGGCCTGGTATCGTCAGTGTCCAGGCCACCCTGGAGAACGGCACGTGGCACATGTGCTCCGGGGCACTCATCAGCCCCCAGTGGGTGCTCACGGTGGCCCAGTGCTTCTTCAGGTCTGGGTAAGGAGGAGCAGGGACAGGAGTGTCCCCGCAGTAGGGACAGGGATGTCCCCACAGCAGGGTCAGCTGTTGGGCTGCCACATCCTATGGCCCTGCTCCCTGTCACCCCTCTGTCCATCTCCTGCCCCCCAGGGACATCTCCATTTACAAAGTGGTGATGGGGACCACGGACGTGGCCCAGCCAGGCCCCGAGGCCGCAGTGAGACGCGTCCAGAGGCTCGTGAAGCACCAGCACTACGTGGCTGCCACAGCCATGAACAACATTGCCCTGCTGGAGCTGGACCAGCCCGTGGAGTGCAGCGACTACATCCAGCTGGGCTGTGTGCCCGACAGCTCCCTGACGGTGTCTGACCTCAAAACCTGCTACATTGCGGGCTGGAGAGCCACTCCAGACAGCTGTGAGTGCCCAGCCAGGGCAGGGCCGGGCCGAGCCGCGGGAACACGGCCCCGGGCAGGGACACGGCCCCGGGCTGGGGGCTCTGCCCGGGGGCCGCCGCTCAGTGCCCTCTGTGCCCGCAGCCCCCAGCCCACGCCTGGTGCTGCAGGAGGCCAAGGTGCGGCTCATGGATGTCCAGCTGTGCAACAGCAGCCGCTGGTACGGGGGGGCCGTGCACCCCCAGGACCTGTGTGCGGGGTACCCGCGGGGCGGCATCGACACCTGCCAGGTGGGGCTGGGCCCGGGCTGGGCACAGGGACCCTGAGCCAACCTGGGCCCCATGGAACCCCCAGAGCCAGCACAGGGACCCTGAGCCAGCCTGGGCCCCATGGAACCCCCAGAGCCAGCACAGGGACCCTGAGCCCCAACATGGCCCCATGGAACCCCCAGAGCCAGCACAGGGACCCTGAGCCCCAACCTGGGCCCCATGGAACCCCCAGAGCCAGCACAGGGACCCTGAGCCCCAGCATGGCCCCATGGAACCCCCAGAGCCAGCACAGGGACCCTGAGCCCCAACATGGCCCCATGGAACCCCCAGAGCCAGCACAGGGACCCTGAGCCCCAACATGGCCCCATGGAACCCCCAGAGCCAGCTCAGGGCCCAAGGATCCCCTCAGAGCCAGCCAGGCCTCAAACATGGCGTGGCCCTGTCTGGGCCTGGCCCGGTGCCCTCCCAGCCCCGTGTCCCCACCACTGATGGGTGTCCCTTGCCCATCCCTGTGTCCCTGTCCTGTCCCATGTCCCAGGGCTGTCCTGCCCTCCCCCAATCCCCAGATCCCTCTCCTGTGCCTCTGTGCTGCCCTTCCCTCCCCCTTCCACCATTGAATCCCCTCAGGCCCAGCCCAGGCCAGGCCCGCCTGTCCCACCGCTGTCACTGCTCCCAGTCTGTCCCTATCCCTGTGTCCCTCTCCTTGTCCTTGTCCAGGGGCTCCTGTTCCCTTTCCCATCCCTGTCCCCATCCCCATGTCCCCATCCCCTGTCCCTGTCCAGGGGTTCCTGTTCCCTTTCCCATCCCTGTCCCCATCTCCGTGTCCTTGTCCCTGTCCAGGGGTTCCTGTTCCCTTTCCCATCCCTGTCCCCATGCCCGTGTCCCTGTTCCTGTCCACAGGCTGTTCCTTTTCCCATCCCTGTCCCCATCCCCATGTCCCCATCCCCTGTGCCTGTCTAGGGGCTCCTGTTCTCTTTCCCATCCCTGTCCCCATGTTCCCATCACCTGTCCCTATCCCGGGGCTCCTGTTCCCTTTCACATCCATGAATCCCTGTCCCCGTGTCCCTGTCCCTATCCAGGGGCTGATGTTCCCTTTCCCATCCTTGTCCCCATCCCCATGTCCCTGTCCAGGGGTTCCTGTTCCCTTTCACATCCATGAATCCCTGTCCCGTGTCCCAGGGCTGCAACTTCCCATCCATAGGCCCCTGTCCCAGTGTCCCCCTGTGCCCAAATCCCATTCAGTGTCCCCATAACCCCGAGGCGTGGCTGTGATCCTGGAGCAGCCCCTGACCCCTCTCTCCTGTGGCAGGGGGACATCGGGGGTCCCCTGGTGTGCAAGGACCACGTTGGTGACTACTTCTGGCTGGTGGGCCTGGCCAGCTGGGGCAAGGGCTGTGTCGGAGAGAAACGCCCCGGAGTGTTCACGTCCACCCAGCACTTCCGAGAATGGATCCAAATCCAGATGGGAACGGTCCCATCAGACCCAAGTCCCGCACCAACACCGCCACCCCTGACCCAAGCCCCGGCCCTCATGCTGTCCCCAACCCTGACCCTGACTGTCGTCGAGACGACACCGACGCCGGAATCGGAGACTTTCATAACAGTTTCATTCCCAAAATCCATCCTGCTGAGATTCGTCGGGAGTCTGCAGAAGTTCCTGGAGTTCCTAAGGGACAATCTGCGTTGATCAGGAGGGGCAGCAGATCCAGTTCTGGCTGCAGATGATCTCCAGCAGCCCCAGCTGGGGCCGTGGCTGTGGGGCCAACCCAGCCCCGGTGCCCAGGGCTGCTGTGCCCTCCCCACGCTGACCCCTGCGCCCACCCCGATGGTGAATCCTGTTTGTTCTTCAATTAGAGTTATTCCAGTTCCACTAAGCCAATGTGTCCTGTTTGGTCTTCTGGGGAAAACAAGGATGGGGGAAAGGGTGGGGTTGGGGTTGCGTCTGGTTTGGGGGACATGAGGGGGAGCCAGGGATGGAAGGAGGGAGGGGAGGGGAGGATGGGCCTGGAGGTGGAGAGAGGGAGAAACTGCTCCAGCCCAGGCTCCCCAGCAGAGCCTCACGTGTGCCTGTCCCTGGAAAAGCCCTTGATAGGGACAGCAGTGGGGACAGCTGGAGCTGCCATCCCAGGGTCCTGTGGGGGTGCTGGAAGTGCCACCCTGAGCTGCTGCTGCTGCCACCCAGGGCTGTCCCCTCTGACACCAGCTCGTGTCTCTGAGGCTGCTGGGACCCATCCCGCTCCTGCTGTGCCCTCGGTCCCCGTTGGGATCCCTGGATCTGGGACATTCCCTCGGCTCCAGAGGGATCCCAAGGGTCCCTCCAGCCCAAGCCACGCCCGGGTTCACAGCTCTGAGCTGCCCTCCCCCCACCCGAGGCCACCCTGCTCCACACATGGAACTGTCCCCTCTGTGACATCACCCCAGCCTGGTGGCACCATGGACACCCAAAGAGCGTTGGGTGTCACTAGAGGTGACAGCTCTGCTCTGGCTCTGCCACCTCCAGTGTTGGCACTGATGGCTTTGCTGTGGCTGCTCGTCTTGCTGGCCCTGGCTGGGCCCGTGAGGGGCAACTGGGACACTTGCAAGTCAGTGGCCACTCGGGGGGTCCCTGGCACAGCCTGGGCACAGAGGAGCCCCTGGGGTTCCCTGTCCCTGCTGTCCCCAAGCAGGGCACTGATGGCTTTGTGCTTCCAGGGGCACCTGCGGGCTGCGGCCTTTGGCATTTGACCACAGTTCGCTGGTTCGGGACTACGACCCTACAGACTATGACTACACAACTTTGTCATCTTCTGATGGCACTGCCGTGGATGTAGCCAGCCCCGGTGTCCCCTCAGGGACCTGGCCTGGCATCGTCAGCATCCAGGCCACCTGGGACAACGGCACGTGGCACATGTGCTCAGGGGTCCTCATCCACCCCCAGTGGGTGCTCACGGTCGCACGCTGCTTCATGGACATTAAGTAAGGAGGAGCAGGGACAGAGGTGTCCCCACAGGAGGGACGGGGAGCTCCCCAAAGGAGGATCAGGGATGTCCCCACAGCAGTGTCAGGGATGTCCCCCCAGCACAGGGAGGTGCCCCAAGCAGGAAGGGAATTGTGCTGCTGCAGTCCCTGGCTCTGTTCCATCAGTTCCTCCTCCATTTCCTGCTCCCCAGGGACACCTCTAATTGGAAGGTGGTGATTGGGGCCACGGATCTGGCCCAGCCGGGCCCCGAGGCCCAGAATCGCCGAATCAGGAACGTCCTGAAGCACCAGGACTACTGCGATGAAGCGCCGGGCAACAACATCGCCCTGGTGGAGCTGGACCAGCCCGTGGAGTGCAGTGACTACATCCAGCTGGGCTGTGTGCCCGACAGCTCCCTGGCAGTGTCCGAGCTCAAAACCTGCTATGTGGCAGGCTGGAGAGCCACCCCGGAGACCGGTCAGTGCCTGCCCGGGGCAGGGGACAAGTTGGGGACCACAGGGACGTGGCTGGGCAGGCCGAGGGCAGAGACGAAGGCCGTGGGAGCTGGGCCCTCTGTGCCCGGAGCCCTGAGTGGGGACATGGAGGGAGTGGGGCACAGCCCGGGGAGGTGCCAGGTGCTCAGTGCCCTCTGTGCCCACAGCCCCGACCCCAGCACCAGGCCTGGTGCTGCAGGAGGCCAAGGTGCGGCTCATCGACGTCCAGCTGTGTAACAGCAGCCGCTGGTACGGGGGGGCCGTGCACCCCCAGGAATTGTGTGCAGGCTACCCGCGGGGCGGCATCGACACCTGCCAGGTGGGGCTGGGCCCGGGCTGGGCACAGGGACCCTGAGCCAACCTGGGCCCCATGGAACCCCCAGAGCCAGCACAGGGACCCTGAGCCAACCTGGGCCCCATGGAACCCCTCAGAGCCAGCACAGGGACCCTGAGCCCCAACCTGGGCCCCATGGAACCCCCAGAGCCAGCACAGGGACCCTGAGCCCCAACCTGGGCCCCATGGAACCCCTCAGAGCCAGCACAGGGACCCTGAGCCCCAACATGGCCCCATGGAACCCCCAGAGCCAGCACAGGGCCCAAGGATCCCCTCAGAGCCAGCCAGGCCTCAAACATGGCGTGGCCCTGTCTGGGCCTGGCCCGGTGCCCTCCCAGCCCTGTGTCCCCACCACTGATGGGTGTCCCTTGCCCATCCCTGTGTCCCTGTCCTGTCCCATGTCCCAGGGCTGTCCTGCCCTCCCCCAATCCCCAGATCCCTCTCCTGTGCCTCTTTGCTGCCCTTCCCTCCCCCTTCTACCATTGAATCTCCTCAGGCCCAGCCCAGGCCATCCCCAGTCCTACTGCTGTCACTGCTGCCTGTCTGTCCCCATCCCTGTGTCCCTGTCCAGGAGTTCCTGTTCCCTTTCTCATCCATGGATCCCTGTCCCATGTCCCAGGGCTGCCACTCCCGATCCCTAGGCCCCTGTCCCAGTGTCCCCCTGTCCCCAAATCCCATCCAGTGTTCCCATAACCCCGAGGTGTGGCTGTGACCCTGGAGCAGCCCATCCTGACCCCTCTCTTCTATCACAGGGAGACACAGGCGGTCCCCTGGTCTGCAAGGACAACACTGGTGACTTCTTCTGGCTGGTGGGCCTGACCAGCTGGGGCAAGGGCTGTGCCGGGGCCAAGCGGCCCGGGGTGTTCACGTCCACGCAGCAGTTCCATGACTGGATCCAGATGCAGATGGGAACGGTCCCACCCAAAACGGAGCCTCCTCCCCCCGAGCCACCCACGCCCACCATTGAGATAGAGCCACCAGAACTGGAACCAGAACCAGAACCTGTACCAGAACCAGAACCACAACCAGTACCGATACCGGTACCGATACCAGAACCAGAACCCATACCAGAACCAGAAGAAGAGGAGGAAGAAGAAGAAGAAGAACCAGAACCACCACCACCACCACCACCACCGCCTCAGTTTATAACGGTTACATTCCCAAGGGACGTCCTGCTGAGGTTCTTCACAAACCTGCAGGAGTTCGTGGAGTTCCTGCGGGACAAACTGGATTAAGCAGGACTTGGGAGCAGGTCCAGTTCTGGCTGTGGGGGATCCCAGCCATTCCCTGCTGGAGCAACGGCTGTGCCAAAGCCACCCCCGGGGCCCAGATCTCATTATCCCCCCTCCACCCACTTCTCGTTCTCCCTCGTTATCCCCCCCCCCCCCCCCCCCCCCCCGCTCCACACACCACCTCTCGTTATCCCTTGTTATCCCCCTTCCACCTACCTCTCATGATCCCTTGTTATTCCCCCTCCACCCACCTCTCGTGATCCCTCGTTATCCCCCCTCCACCCAACCACCCCAGTGATACTCTTTGGTTTGTTTTTGAAATACAGTTGTTCCCAATTATCCTCATTTTCAATCCAGTTCAATCTGCTCACGACAAGGATGGGACAATCTGGGGAAAAAAGAGTGGGGTTGGCTCCTGGTTTGGGGGGGATGAGGGGCAGCCAGGGAGGGAGGAAGGGAAGGGAGGATGAGCCTGGTTCTCCACCACCTCCAGCACCTTCTGAGGAGCTCTTAGGATGGCTGGGACAAAACTCCCACCCTGAGGGGTCATCCCTGCTCATGGCCCAGCAGCAACTCGAGGGTGCAGCAGAACAACCTTCAGGGATCCCAGAAATCCCCTATAAATCACAGGGTTCCATCACCCTGTTTGTAACTCTTCACCCAGGGGGAGGTACTGGAAATTCCTGCCTGGACTTTAGGGGATGTCATTCCAAGGTTTGGGATCTGGGGCACAGCCACCACCCCTGGGCATTCCTGTCTGGATTTTAATGGGAGTCATCTCGAGGTTTGGGGATCTGGGACACAACCACCACCACTGGACATTCCTGCCTGCACTTTAGGGGATGTCACCTCAAGATTTGGGGATCTGGGACACAACCACCACCACTGGACATTCCTGCCTGGATTTTAGGGGATGTCATCCCGAGGTTTGGGGATTTGGGACACAGCCACCACCACTGGACATTCCGGGCTGGATTTTAATGGGTGTCATCCCAAGGTTTGGGGATTCAGGATACAACCACCACCACTGGACATTGCTGCCTGCACTTTAGGGGATGTTACCACAAGATTTGGGGATCTGGGGCACAACCACCACCACTGGACATTCCTGCCTGGATTTTAATGGGAGTCATCCTGAGGTTTGGGGGTTTGGGACACAACCACCACCACTGGACATTCCTGCCTGGATTTTAGGGGATGTCATCCCAAGGTTTGGGGATTTGGGACACAACCACCACCACTGGACATTCCTGCCTGGATTTTAATGGGTGTCATCCTGAGGTTTGGGGGTTTGGGACACAACCACCACCACTGGACATTCCTGCCTGGATTTTAGGGGATGTCATCCCAAGGTTTGGGGATTTGGGACACAACCACCACCACTGGACATTCCTGCCTGGATTTTAATGGGAGTCATCCTGAGGTTTGGGGGATTTGGGACACACTGGACATTCCTGCCTGGATTTTAATGGGAGTCATCCTGAGGTTTGGGGGTTTGGGACACAACCACCACCACTGGACATTCCTGCCTGCACTTTAGGGGATGTCACCTCAAGATTTGGGGATTTGGGACACAACCACCACCACCACTGGACATTCCTGCCTGGATTTTAATGGGAGTCATCCTGAGGTTTGGGGGAGTTGTGACACAACCACCACCACTGGACATTCCTGTCTGGACTTTAGGGAATCTCATCCCAAGGTTTGGGGATCTGGGGCACAACCACCACCATTGGACATTCCTGCCTGGATTTTAATGGGTGTCATCCCAAGGTTTGGGGATCTGGGGCACAAGCACTACTGGACATCCTTGTCTGGATTTTAAGGGATGTCATCCCAAGGTTTGGGGACCTGGGACACAACCACCACCACTGGATGTCTGGAGGAGGACCAGACCAGCAGGGCCACTTCAACAGCGGGGCCACCACTGCTGGTCCTGACTGTGCCACCCATGGGGTGTCAGTTGTGCTCTGACTTTGAGGTTTATAGCAAATTTTTCTGCATTCCCTGCATTTATTGGATCCTTCCCTTCCAGTTTCAACTCAGACTTCCAAACTCCGTGTCTGGTGTGTGTGGAGTTTGTGTGGAGTGAATTCCTCCAGCCTGGAGGTGGAGAGAGGGAGAAACTTCTTCAGCCCAGGTTTCCCAGCAGAGCCTCAGGTGTGCCATTCCCAGGAAAGTCCTGGAGAGGGACAGCAGTGGGGACAGCTGGAGCTGCCATCCCAGGGTCCTGTGGGGGTGCTGGAAGTGCCACCCTGAGCTGCTGCCACCCAGGGCTGTCCCCTCTGACACCAGCTCGTGTCTCTGAGGCTGCTGGGACCCATCCCGCTCCTGCTGTGCCCTCGGTCCCCATTGGGATCCCTGGATCTGGGACATTCCCTCGGCTCCAGAGGGATCCCAAGGGTCCCTCCAGCCCAAGCCACGCCCGGGTTCACAGCTCTGAGCTGCCCTCCCCCCACCCGAGGCCACCCTGCTCCACACATGGAACCGTCCCCTCTGTGACATCACCCCAGCCTGGTGGCACCACGGACACCCAAAGAGCGTTGGGTGTCACTAGAGGTGACAGCTCTGCTCTGGCTCTGCCACCTGCAGTGTTGGCACCGATGGCTTTGCTGTGGCTGCTCGTCCTGCTGGCCCTGCCTGGTCCCGTGAGGGGCAACTGGGACACCTGCAGGTCAGTGGCCACTCAGGGGGTCCCTGGCACAGCCTGGGCACAGAGGAGCCCCTGGGGTTCCCTGTCCCTGCTGTCCCCAAGCAGGGCACTGATGGCTTTGTGCTTCCAGGGGCACCTGCGGGCTCTCGCCCATGGTTTTGAACGAGACTTTGGTGATTCCTGAGTATGGAACCTCGCACTCTGCCAAGGACACAACCCTCAATGTCAACCCAGGGGCATGGCCTGGCATCGCCAGCATCCAGGTGACCCTGGACAATGGCACGTGGCACATGTGCTCAGGGGCACTCATCGGCCACAGCTGGGTCCTCACAGCCGCCAGCTGCTTCGTCGGGGCCGGGTAAGGATGAGCAGGGACAGGGATGTGACCCCAGCAGGGACAGAGATGTTCCCTCAGCAGGGACAGGGATGTCCCCACAGCAGGGTTACAGGTGTCCCCACAGCAGGGACAAGGATGCACCAGAGCAGGGTTACAGGAATGTCCCCACAGCATGGATGTCCCCCTGGAAGGGTCAGGGATGTCCCCACAGAAGGGCCAGGTGCCCAGGCTGCACCACCATGTGCTGCTCCATTGCTGTCTCTGTTCTCTGCTGTGGGAAGCAGAAGGCTGGGAGCTGCTGGGCTATGCCAGCCCTGTCACTGCTCCTGTCACTGCTCCCTGCCACTCCATGGCCTCCAGGAATGTCCTCGACTGGAAGGTGGTGGTTGGGGCCACAGATCTGGCCAACCCAGGCCCTGCAGCCGAGGCGTTCCCGATCAAGAAGCTCCTGAAGCACCGGAACTACGACCCGGTCACGGCTCGGAACAACATCGCCCTGGTGGAGCTGGACCAGCCCGTGGAGTGCAGTGACTACATCCAGCTGGGCTGTGTGCCCGACAGCTCCCTGGCAGTGTCCCAGCTGAAAATGTGCTACATTGCGGGCTGGAGAGCCACTCCAGACAGCGGTGAGTGCCCATCCAGGGCAGGGCCGGGCCGAGCCGCGGGCACACGGCCCCGGGCAGGGACACGGCCCCGGGCTGGGGGCTCTGCCCAGGGGCCGCCACTCAGTGCCCTCTGTGCCCACAGCCCCCAGCCCACGCCTGGTGCTACAGGAGGCCAAGGTGCAACTCATCGACGTCCAGCTGTGCAACAGCAGCCGCTGGTACGGGGGGGCCGTGCACCCCCAGGACCTGTGTGCGGGGTACCCGCGGGGCGGCATCGACACCTGCCAGGTGGGGCTGGGCCCGGGCTGGGCACAGGGACCCTGAGCCCCAACCTGGGCCCCATGGAACCCCCAGAGCCAGCACAGGGACCCTGAGCCCCAACCTGGGCCCCATGGAACCCCCAGAGCCAGCACAGGGACCCTGAGCCAACCTGGGCCCCATGGAACCCCCAGAGCCAGCACAGGGACTCTGAGCCCCAACCTGGGCCCCATGGAACCCCCAGAGCCAGCACAGGGACCCTGAGCCCCAACATGGCCCCATGGAACCCCCAGAGCCAGCACAGGGGCCCATGGATCCCCTCAGAGCCAGCCAGGCCTCAAACATGGCGGGGCCCTGTCTGGGCCTGGCCTGGTGCCATTCCGGACCCATGTCCCCACCACTGACAGGTGTCCCTTGCCCATCCCAATGTCTGTGCCCCATGTCCCTTGGTCCCCAAGGCTGGCACTGTGCCCACAGAGCTCACCAGTGCCCCTGGCAGCCCCAGCCGTGTGGATATCCTGGAGCTGCCATTCCCTGCCTGTCCCTGTCCCCTGTGCAGGGCTGGGGCAGAGCCCACCCTGAGCCAGCCCCATCCTGTTCCCAGTGAGGGTCTGGGGGCTCCAGCAGAACTGGAATGTGGGTCGGGCAGGGGCTGGGAGAGAGGATCCAACCCTGGCCCTGGAACATGGGTCAGGCAGGGCTGGGAGAGAGGGTCCAACCATGGAGGAGCCCCTGACCCCTCTCTCTCCTGTGGCAGGGGGACATTGGGGGTCCCCTGGTCTGCAAGGACAACACCGGTGACTACTTCTGGCTGGTGGGCCTGGCCAGCTGGGGCAGGGGCTGTGCCAGGGCCAGTAGGCCTGGCATCTTCACCTCACACCCAGCACTTCCACTCCTGGATCCAAGCCCACGCCGGCCCCAGCCCGACAGGGCCGGTACCGGCACCAATGGCCACGCTGAATGCGCCGGACCCACTAGGACTGCAGCCACCAGAACCCAGGACACCAGAACCCAGGCCACCAGAACCGATACCAACACAACCAAGGCCACGAGTACCGGAGCCAGAACCAGAACCGGAGCCAGAACCTGAGCCCGAACCAGAGCCAGAACCAGAGCCAGAACCGGAGCCAGAACCGGAGCCAGAACCGGAGCCAGAACCGGAGCCAGAACCGGAGGAGGACATTTCCTTCCCAAAACGCGCCCTGAAACGATTCCTCAAGAAGCTGCAGGATCTGCTGGAGCTCCTGAAGCACAGGACAGGGTGAAGGGAGGCGCAGCAGGTCCAGTTCTGGCTGCAGAGGATCTCCAGCAGCCCCAGCTGGGGCCGTGGCTGTGGGGCCAAGCCAGCCCCAGTGCCCAGGGCTGCTGTGCCCTGCCCATGTTCCTGCCCTGAGCCCGCCCCATCATCCTCCTATGGATTGAATCCTTGGATTAAAGTTTTAAAGTTGTGTTGCCCCCGGTGGGGGTTTAAGGATGGAATTGTCTAGTGTAGCAATCCTAAAAGCAAACCCATGCTCCTTTCCCTTCCACAAAAGGCAAAGATAAGGGGTTAAAAACAATTTACTGCAAACAGCCATGAGATAAGGAATCAAACAATTATTTGCAGCAATATTAATTAGAAAAGGTGTAAGACAAAGCAGTGATTTACATGGAAATCCTGTGGCAAGACCCTACCACGTTTTATCCTGGAAGTAATGCCCTTTCCATGGAAGTGAGGGGGAACACAGTGCCAGTGTCACTGCCCTGGGGTCCTGGCCATGCCCCACTCCCAAAAAATTATTCCCAAAATCACACACCCATTATCCACATTTTCAGCCCAGTTCAGCCTCCTGGGAAAACCAAGGATGGGACAATTTGGGGGGGAAAGGGCAGGGTTGGGACTGGTTTGGGGGAGACAAAGGGGAGCCAGGGAGGGGAGGAGGGAGAGAGGGAGAAACTGCTCCAGCCCAGGCTCCCCAGCAGAGCCTCAGGTGCGCCTGTCCCTGGAAAAGCCCTTGATAGGGGCAGCAATGGGGACAGCTGGAGCTGCCATCCCAGGGTCCTGTGGGGGTGCTGGAAGTGCCACCCTGAGCTGCTGCTGCTGCCACCCAGGGCTGTCCCCTCTGACACCAGCTCGTGCCTCTGAGGCTGCTGGGACCCATCCCGCTCCTGCTGTGCCCTCGGTCTCAGTTGGGATCTCTCGATCTGGGACATTCCCTCTGCTCCAGTGGCTCCCAGGAGCTGTCCTGGTTCTGGGGAAGGTTCTGGAGTGTCTGGAACGGGTCAGGATCCTGGAATGGGTCAGGATCCTGCCCAAGTCCTCCCCTGGAACATCCCACACGGAGCACAGGGCCCTGCTCGTTTGGGGTCGCCCTGACCCTGTCCCACCCCATTTCCCCACAAGTCCAAGGGGTCCCCGAGCCGTGGGGCAGCCCCGAGGCCGAGCTGGGTTACTGGAGACGGGGCCAGGCGCCTTTGGGGTGTCCCAGCTGCGGGGAGCAGCGGCAGCAGGAGGGTTTGGGGCTGCAGCCGGGGTTGCAGCAGGGCTGCAGCGAGGGGTCCCGGCCCTTCCTGATCTGGCTCTCCCCAAACTGCAGGCGCTGCTCCAGCAGCACCTTCTGCACGGCGATGTCCTTGAGCGCCTGCAGCGCCTCGGGGCCCGGCTGGCCCTGCAGCAGGTCGTAGTTCTCGGCCGGATCCGCCTCCAGGTCGAAGAGCAGCGGGGGCAGGTGCGGGGTGAGCGGGGTGAGCCCGTGGCACGCCTGGTCCGGGGTGGTGTCGCTGTGGAAGGAACCTGAGCAGCCCCCGGCTGAGCTCACACCCTGCTGCTCCCGGAGCTCCGCGCGGGGGGAGCTCACCCCAAAATCCCAAAAATCCCCAAAACCCCCCGGCCGCAAGCGCTGACCTTGCGTGAAGTAGTGCGCCTTGTACTTGCCCAGGCGGATGGCGAAGGGGCCGTGCAGGGGGTCGGGGGCCGGCGGGAAGAAGAACACGGCCCGGCGGGGGCTCTGCGGAGAGCGCGGTCAGCGCGGAACCGGAGCCACCGGCACCACCGGGAGCCCCGGCAGCCCCGGCCCCACAGCGGGCACGGAGCCCACCGGGCAGCCTGGGCACGGCTCGCAGCAGGGAGCAGCTGCCAGCCATGGGTCTGCCCCGGGCCCGGCTGCTCCTGCTCCTCCAGGTTATGTTGTGCTATATACTACATTATATACTATATTATATACTATATTATATATAGTATTATATATAAATATTATATATAATATATATATTACATAAAATAATATTACATTATATACTAATATAATATAATATTATATATAATATATATTACATAAAATAATATTATATTATATACTAATATAATATAATATAATATACATTGCAAAATATACTATAAAAGAAATTATATTAAAATATTATAGAAATATAATAAAACATATAATAAAATACATTTTAAAATATTATAAGAATATTAAAATAGTATTACATATTATAGAATTATTATAATTTAATTGATAATAAATTACAATTATAATATAATAATTATAATGAATTATAATCATTATACTTGATCTTAAATAAATTAATAAATATCAGCTTTTCTGCATGAAAAATCTGGATTATTATAATATTAATATATCATTATATATATTATATTATATTATATTATATTATATTATATTATATTATATTATATTATATTATATTATATTATATTATATTATATTATATTATATAAAATTACTATAATTGTTAATTGATAATCAATTATAAATATGATTTAATAATTATAGTCAATTATAATTATTATAATTGATATTAAATAAATTAATAAAAAGCAGCTTTTCTGCATGAAAAATCTGGGTTACTATAATAATAACAACATATTATTCTAATAATAACAACATATTATTCTATTCTATTCCATTATATTACATTATATTATATTTTCATTATGAAAGATACTATAAAAGAAATAATAGAAGATATTATAAGAATATAATAAAATATATAATAAAATACATTTTAAAATATTCATAAAATAGTATTAGATATAAATTATAATTGTTAATTGATAATCAATTATAATTATAACCAACTATAATTATTATAATTGATTTAAAATAAACTAATAAAAAGCAGCTTTTCTGCATGAAAAGTCCAAGTTGTTGTTGTTGTTATATTATTAATAATAATAATAATAATAATAATTCTTTCAAATTCAAATAAATTAATATACATTATCCTAAATAACCCCAAACAAACCACCAACCCCTCTCCTCCTCAGCAGGCCTCACCTGCCCGGACCCGAAGAGCAGCGGGCTCAGGTCGAAGCCGTCCAGGGCCACCTTGGGCAGGGCAGCGCCAGCCAGGGCGGTCACCGTGGGCAGGATGTCCAGCGTGCTGGCCAGCTCGTGGGTCACCCCTGTGTGGGGACAGCGTCACCCAGCTGGCCCGGGTCTGTCACGGTCTGTCCCGAGTCTGTCCTGGTTTGTCCCGGGTCTGTCGTGGTTTGTCCCGGGTCTGTCATGAGTCTGTCCCGGTCTGTCCTGGTTTGTCCTGAGTCTGTCCTGGTCTGTCCCGGTCTGTCCTGAGTCTGTCCCGGTCTGTCCTGAGTCTGTCCTGGTCTGTCCCAGTCTGTCCTGAGTCTGTCCCAGTCTGTCCTGATTTGTGCCGGTCTGTCCCGGGTCTGTCCTGAGTCTGTCCCGGTCTGTCCTGGTTTGTCCCAGTCTGTCCTGGGTCTGTCCTGGTTTGTCCTGAGTCTGTCCCGGTCTGTCCTGGTCTGTCCCGGTTTGTCCTGAGTCTGTCCCGGTCTGTCCCAGTTTGTCCTGGTCTGTCCTGAGTCTGTCCCGGGTCTGTCCTGGTTTGTCCCGGGTCTGTCCCAGCTCACCTGGCGCGATCCTGCCCGGCCAGTACGCCAGGGCCGGCTCCCTCATGCCGCCCTCGTAGGTGGTGCCCTTGCCACACTTGAGGTGCCCGGCGCTGCCCCCGCGTGCCATGCGCAGGGTGGAGGGGCTGGGGACAAGGACACGCTGTCACCAGGGGCCAGAGGGGCTCTGCCACCCTTGGGGGCTGTGACACACCCCAAAGGGGACACCACAGTGATGTCACCACACAGAAGGTGCCGGGGGACTTTGGGGGTGTCACATTGATAACCCAAAGCCTGAGGGATATTTGGGGGTGTCACACTGCTGGTTCAAGCCCTGGGGAACATTTGGGGGTGTCACATTGCTGTCCCAAACCCCAGGGGACATTTGGGGGTGTCACATGCCTGGTCCAACCCCTGGGGGACATTTGAGTGTGTCACATCCCTGGCACAAACCTTTAAGGGACATTTGGGGGATGTCACACTGCTGTCCCAGACCCTGGGGGACATTGGGGATTTCACACTGCTGTCCCAACACCTGAGGGACATCTGGGGGCGTCACACTGCTGAACCAAACCTCTGGGGACATCTGGGGGTGTCGCATGTCTGGCACAAAGCCTGGGTGACATTTGGGGAATGTCACACGCCTGATCCAACCCCTGGGTGACATTTGGGGGGTGTCACACACCTGGTCCCAATCCCTGGGGGACATTTGGGGGTGTCACACTGCTGACCCAAACCTCTGGGGACATTTGGGGGTGTCACATGTCTGGCACAAAGCCTGGGTGACATTTGGGGGTGTCACACTGCTGTCCCAGACCCTGGGGGACATTTGGGGGTGTCACACACCTCACCCAACCCCTGGGGGACATTTGGGAGTGCCACACGACTGGCCCAACCCCTGGGATGTTTCTGTCACAGAACACCCAGCTCACATCCTGCATCCCCTCCAAGCAGGACCTAGGGGTGACACCTGGCGCTGCCACACGGGTGCCAGCTGTGCCAGCCATGCCAGCCGTGGCCGTGCCAGCCCCTCACCCGTTGTCAGAGGTGACGAACACCAGGGTGTTGTTCTCCAGGCCGTTGTCCCGCAGGGCCTGCAGCAGCTGTCCCACGGAGCCATCGAACTCGGCCAGGGCGTCCCCGAAGGGTCCCCGGCGCGTGGTGCCCGCGAACTCGCGGCTGGCAAACTGCGGGTAGTGCGTGTGCTGGGGGGAGAGGGCACCGCCATCAACCCTCTGTGGGGACAGCCAGGGACAGCCAGCCCACCACGGGGAGGTGACAAAAGCCACCAGCCCAGAGCACGTTTGTCCCCCAGTCTCAGCGGTGGCACAACGGGGAGCTCCGGGGTGGGAAGGTTTCCCTGGGGATGGTGCAGGGAAGAGGGGAAAGCTGCGGGAAGCAGCAGCCTAAAAGCACCATCCCAATAGGATTGGGAAGAGCAAGCCCAGGTCATCCAGGAGCAGATTCTGGGGTGGCAGGAGGGGAGATGCTGCCCTGTTCTCCCCATGGGACTTGGGCTCCCTCCCCTTTTCCCATTTCCCTTTCCCTCCCCTTCCCTTCTCCCTTTCTCTCCCTTTCCCTTTTCCCTACCGTTTCCCCTTCCCTTCCCTCTTCCCTTCCCCTTTCCTTCTCCCTTTCCCCTTTTCCCTTCCCTCTTCCCTTCCCCCATTTTCCCTTCCCCTCTCCCTTTTCCCTTCCCTTTCCCCATCTCTTTTCCCTTTTCCCTTCCCCGTTTCCCCTTCCCTTCCCTCTTCCCTTCCCCTTTCCTTCTCCCTTTCCCCATCTCTTTTCCCTTTTCCCTTCCCTCTTCCCTTCCCCCATTTTCCCTTCCCTTTCCCCATCTCTTTTCCCTTTTCCCTTCCCCGTTTCCCCTCTCCTTCCCTTTCCCCTTCCCCTTCCCCTTTTTCCTTCCTTCTTCCCTTCCCCTCTCCCTTTTCCCATCTCTTTTCCCTTTTCCCTTCCCTCTTCCCTTCCCCATTTCCCCTCTCCTTCCCTTTCCCCTTCCCTTCTTGTTTTCCCTTTTCCCTTCCCTTCCCCCTTTTCCCTCTCCTTCTCTTTTCCCTTCCCTTCTTTTTTGTTTTCACTTGTCCCTTCCCTCTTTTCCCTTCTTTTTTCTTTTTTCCTTTCCCTTCCCTTCCCCTCCCTTTCCCTTTTCCCTACCATTTTCCCTTCCCTTCTTTTGTTTTCCTTTTTCCCTTCCCTTCCCTTTTCCTTTCCTCTTCTGACTTCTCCCTTCCCTTCCCTTCCCTTCCCTTCCCTTCCCTTCCCTTCCCTTCCCTTCCCTTCCCTTCCCTTCCCTTCCCTTCCCTTCCCCATTTCTCTTTTCCCTTTCCCTTTTCCCTTTCCCCCTTCCCGGCTCCCGGCGCTGCCCGTTCCCCACGTGTGACGCGTAGTAGAGCAGGAAGGGCCGGCGCTCCCGGGCGCAGCGGGCGATGAACTCGCGGCAGAAGCGGCCGTAGAGCGGCACCAGCTCGGGGAAGGACACGGGCTGCTGCACGATGCTCTGGTTCCACAGCAGCGGCACCGCCACCACGCCCTGGTCACACGTCCCGAAGCACTTGGTGTCCGGGGGAAAGCACGTCAGGTTCTGGCAGGGACCCTGCAAAACACGGCGGGGCTGCGAGTCCGGCTCGGGCACAGTGGCTTGGGTTCGTTAATTTAACATTTTTAATTTTGAGATTTTAATGGTTTTTTTTTATTTTTTCTATTCCCACCCTTTAGCTTCACGTTCAGGATGGTGAGCTGTGTGCACAGAGCAGGGAGACAAAACAATTGCTGCTCCAGCTGGGCACCAAGGACAAATGCCCCAAATCTCAGCCCAGGAGCACAAACCCCGTGGGCTGGAGAGAGAAAAACAAGCAGGGTGGGACTGCCTGGGCTAAAGCTGCAATGGGACAATGAACTGCAAGGTGCAAATGGAGCAGAGCTGATCCCAGGGACAGACCCCGGCAGCGCTCGTGCATTTTGGGGCCGTTTTGGTTCATCTTGGGTGCAGCCCTGGCTGGGCTCTGCTGCTGCCCAAGGTGCAGCCATGCAGGAGGTCCTTTAAATAAATCCCTGCTATATTTATTAAATAAATATTAAATATTATTTAATATTAACTATTAAATTTACTTATTTAATATTATATAACTATATAATATATATAAGTATATATAAGTATATTTATATATAAGTATATACTAATATAATATAATATAATATAATATAATATAATATAATATAATATAATAGTCCATTATATATTATATAAAATTTACTTATTTAGTATTTTATAAGTAAATTTAGATATTAAATTTATTCATTTAATACATTTTATTGATAATATATTTTAGCAATATTTAATAGTATATAATATATATAAAATATAATATATATATTATATGTACTATATATATTATAGATATATATAATATATATATCTATATATATATACTGTACTATATATATTATATATATATATAATATATATATAAAATATATATCATATATATAACATATATTTTATAGATATATTTTAATAATACTGATAGCATTTATATTCATTTATATTTTCAATAACATTTTATTCATTTATTTAAATAATAAATATTTATTATTTATCTAAATTTAAGAGATAATTAACAAAATAAATAAATTAAAATATATTTTTAAAAGCTAGAAATTTTCAATTTATCAATACTAAATATCAAAAATTTATTTATCCGCCTCCGTTCTAGCTCAGCCCTCTGCAGGCCCCATCCCCACTGTCCCAGCAGCCCAGGGGGTTTGCCCGCCCCAAACCCGCGCCAGCCCCGCGCTGCTCCCGGCCGAGCCCCCCAAATCGCGGCTCACCTGGTCGTGCGAGTAGGGCACCCCCAGGAAGTGCTGGAAGCCCTGGTGCACGGGCAGGAAGGAGCCGTTCCGCCCGAAGCCCAGGTGCCACTTGCCCACCATGGCCGTGGCGTAGCCGCGCTCCTGGAGCAGCTCGGCCACGGTGAGCTCGGCCAGCGGGAGCCCGCCCCGGGAGCCGGGATCGAACACGCCCGGGTAGATCCCGGAGCGCACCGGCAGCCGGCCCGTCAGCAGCGCCGCCCTGCAGCGGGACACGGACACGGGCAAGGGACAGCGGGGACACGGGCAGCGGGGACACGGACACGGAACAGCACTACCCGTCCGTCCCGGGACACCGCGGGGACAGCACCGTCCGTTTATCGCGGGACACAGAGGGTTCATGCCCGCCCGTTTATCCCGGGACACGGCGGGTTTGTCCCTCTGTCTCGGCCCGGGACACCGCGGGGTTAGCACCGCCCGCCCGTCCCGGGACACCGTGGGTTTGTCCCTTCGTCTATCCCGGGACACCGCATGCTCATCACTGCCGGTTTATCCCGGGATGCGGCAGATTCATCACCATCCGTTTATCCCGGGACACCGTAGATTCACGACCACCCGTTTGTCCCAGGATATGGTGGGTTTATCCCTCTGCCTCTCCCGGGACACAGAGGTTTGTCCCCCCATCCCTCCCGTGACACCGCGAGTTCATCCCCTCTCGTTTATCCCGGGACACCCAGCTACATCCCCGCCCATTTATCCCAGGACACCCCAGCTCGATCCCCGCCCGTTTATCCCGGGACACCCCGCTCCATCCCCTCTCGTTTATCCCGGGACACCCCGCTCCATCCCCGCCCGTTTATCCCGGGACACCCCGCTCCATCCCCGTCCGGGTTGCCGTTCCCGCCGCGGGGGCCGTACCGGGACGGGCTGCAGACGGCGGCGCTGCTGTAGAAGTCGGTGAAGCGCAGCCCGCGGGCCGCCAGCCGGTCCAGGTGCGGCGTGGCGGACGAGGGGTGCCCGTAGCTGCCCAGGTCCCCGAAGCCCAGATCGTCCGCCAGCACCAGCACGAAGTTGGGCGGGGCGGCGGCGGCGCCCACCGGCGGCAGCAGCAGAGGCAGCAGCAGCAGCCAGGGGTGCTGTCGGCCCTGCGGCCCCATGGCGCGGTGCCCCCCGTGCTCCCCCGGGTCCCGGTGCTGCCCCGGTGCGGTCCCGGGGCGGTGCCGGCAGTGCCCCAGCCGATCATGTGATGCACATGGCAGCGCCGGGGCCGCGGGGCGTGCTGGGAGTTGTAGTTCTGAGCGGCAGTGCCAGGCACGGGATGGGGCAGCGGGGAATGTCCGCAGGGAGGGACATGGCAGGGCACGGGATGGGGCAGCTCGGGACTGTCCCCAGGGAGGAGGCTCCACCCCGCTGCTGTCTCCGTTCAGGGCTGGGCACTGCCCAGGGCAGCTCTGCCTCCTGTGCAGGGAAATTTCTGGGATCTGTCCCTGCCCGCTCCTCTGGTGCCAGTGCTGGGACCTCCGGAGCAGAGCCTGAGGCCTGCTCCTACAGCAGGAGCATGAGATGGGATCAGGCAGCCTCAGAGACACGAGCTGGTGTCAGAGGGGACAGCCCTGGGTAGCAGCAGCTCAGGGTGGCACTTCCAGCACCTCCACAGGACCCTAGGATGGCAGCTTCAGCTGTCCCCACTCCTGTGCCTCTCCAGGACTTTCCGGGGACAGGCACACCTGAGGCTCTGCTGGGGAGCCTGGGCTGGAGCAGTTTGTTCCTCTCTCCACCTCCCGGCCCATCCTCCCCTCCCTGGCTCCCCCTCATGTCCCCCAAACCAACCCCACCCCACCCTTTCCCCCCAAATTGTCCCATCCTTGTTTTCCCCAGAAGACCAAACAGGACACCGTGGCTAACTGGGAACTGGAACTACTCTAATTGAAGAACAAACTGGATTCACCATCGGGGTGGGCGCAGGGGTCAGCGTGGGCAGGGCACAGCAGCCCTGGGCACCGGGGCTGGGTTGGCCCCACAGCCACGGCCCCAGCAGGGAATGCTTGCCAGAACTGGATCAGCTCATCCCGCTACTCAGGCTTTCTCTCCCTTCAGGAACTGCAGGAGCTCCAGCAGCAGGTTCAGGAATTTCCCCAGGATCTGTTGTTGGAATGAAACCTTCGAGTAATCCTCCGAGTCATCCGGGTTGGGATTCATCTCATCCTCCAGGTCAGCGTCGGGCTCTTCCTCCGGGCTCGGGATGGGCTCGGGCGGAGGAGCGTCAGCCTCAGGCGGGAGCAGCCCCATCTGCACCTGGATCCAGGTGTGGAACTGCTGCGTGGACGTGAACACCCCGGGCCGCTTGGCCCCGGCACAGCCCTTACCCCAGCTGGTCAGGCCCACCAGCCAGAAGTAGTCACCGGTGTTGTCCTTGCAGACCAGGGGACCCCCGAAGTCCCCCTGCGACAGGAGAGAGGGGTCAGGATGGGCCGGGCTGGCCTGGGCCGGCGCTGCCCAACCCGACCCCTGCAGAGCTGCATTCCTGGCTGGGTTCCATGGCAAGGCTCTGTGGGCACAGTGCCAGCCCAGGGGACAAGGGGACACCGGGCAGGGACACGGGGATGGGCAAGGGACACCCATCAGTGGTGGGGACACGGGGCTGGGAGGGCACCGGGCCAGGCCCAGACAGGGCCACGCCATGTTTGAGGCCTGGCTGGCTCTGAGGGGATCCTTGGGCCCTGAGCTGGCTCTGGGGGTTCCATGGGGCCATGTTGGGGCTCAGGGTCCCTGTGCTGGCTCTGGGGGTTCCATGGGGCCATGTTGGGGCTCAGGGTCCCTGTGCTGGCTCTGGGGGTTCCATGGGGCCATGTTGGGGCTCAGGGTCCCTGTGCTGGCTCTGAGGGGATCCTTGGGGCCCAGGTTGGGGCTCAGGGTCCCTGTGCTGGCTCTGAGGGGTTCCATGGGGCCCAGGGTCCCTGTGCTGGCTCTGGGGGTTTCCATGGACCCTGTGCTGGCTCTGGGGGTTCCATGGGGCCATGTTGGGGCTCAGGGTCCCTGTGCTGGCTCTGGGGGTTCCATGGACCCTGTGCTGGCTCTGAGGGTTCCATGGGGCCCAGGTTGGCTCAGGGTCCCTGTGCTGGCTCTGGGGGTTCCATGGGGCCCAGGTTGGGGCTCAGGGTCCCTGTGCTGGCTCTGGGGGTTCCATGGGGCCCAGGTTGGCTCAGGGTCCCTGTGCTGGCTCTGGGGGTTCCATGGGGCCCAGGTTGGGGCTCAGGGTCCCTGTGCCCAGCCCGGGCCCAGCCCCACCTGGCAGGTGTCGATGCCGCCCCGCGGGTACCCCGCACACAGGTCCTGGGGGTGCACGGCCCCCCCGTACCAGCGGCTGCTGTTGCACAGCTGGACGTCGATGAGCCGCACCTTGGCCTCCTGCAGCACCATGCGTGGGTTGGGGGCTGTGGGCACAGAGGGCACTGAGCGGTGGCCCCTGGGCAGAGCCCCCAGCCTGGGGCCGTGTCCCTGCCCGGGGCCGTGTGCCCACGGCTCAGCCCGGCCCTGCCCCAGGTGGGCACTCACAGCTGTCTGGAGTGGCTCTCCAGCCCGCAATGTAGCAGGTTTTGAGGTCAGACACTGCCAGGGAGCTGTCGGGCACGCAGCCCAGCTGGATGTAGTCGCTGCACTCCACGGGCTGGTCCAGCTCCAGCAGGGCGATGTTGTTCCGGGCCGTGCGGGGTTCGTAGTACTGGTGCACCAGCAGGGTCTTGATGTGGCGCAGCTGGGCCTCGGGGCCCGGCTGGCTCAGATCTGTGGCCCCAATCACCACCTCCCACCTGGAGATGTCTCTGAGGAGCAGGAGATGGACAGAGGGGTGACAGGGAGCAGGGCCAGGGACTGCAGCAGCACAACCGCCTTCCTGCTCTGGGCACCTCCCTGTGCTGAGGGGACATCCCTGACCCTGTTTTGGGGACAGCCCTGTCCCTGCTTTGGGTATATCCCTGATTCTCCTGTGGGGACATCCCTGTCCATGCTGTGGGGGACACCCCTGTCCCTGCTCGTCCTTACCCAGCATGGGCAAAGCAGTGAGCCACAGTGAGCACCCACTTGGGGTGGATGAGTGCTCCCGAGCACATGTGCCATGTGCCATTGTCCCAGGTGGCCTGGACGCTGATGACCCCAGGCCAGGCCCCCGGGTGGACTCCAGCAGATCCAACCGTGTACTGGGCGGTGCCATCGGAAGAATCCAAGGAGTCGTAGTCGTCCTGAGAATACTCAGCAGCCACGGAGCTGTGGTCGAACGCCATGGGCCGGAGCCCGCAGGTGCCCCTGGAAGCACAAAGCCATCAGTGCCCTGCTCGGGGACAGCAGGGACAGGGAACCCCAGGGGCTCCTCTGTGCCCAGGCTGTGCCAGGGACCCCCCGAGTGCCCCCGAGGCCACTGACCTGCAGGTGTCCCAGGTGCCCCACACGGGCCCAGCCAGGGCCAGCAGCACGAGCAGCCACAGCAAAGCCATCGGCGCCATCGCAAGTGGCAGAGCCAGCGCAGTAGGTGGCAGAGCCAGAGCGGAGCTGTCACCTCTGCTGCCAGCAGGTCGGAGTGACATCACAGAGAACCAGCGCTGGAACCTTGGAACGGTGCGGGTGGCAGGGACCGTAACGACGGCGCGGTGCCACCCGTGCCAGGGCAGGGCCGCCTCCCGGGAGGGGGCGGCTCCAGCAGGAGGGAGGGAGGGAGGGGTCGGGTCGGAGCGGCCATGGAGGGGCTGGGCCACGGGGATTTGTGTCCCTTTGGGGCGGCTCCGGTGTCACTGCTGCTCCCTGATCCCGGCTCTGATCACAAAGATTTGTGTCCCTTAGGGGCAACTCCATTGTCACTGCGGCTCCCTGATACCGGCTCTGATCACAAAGATTTGTGTCCCCTAAGGGGCAGCTCCATTGTCACTGCTGCTCCCTGATCCCAAAATTTGTGTCCTTTTGGGGCAGCTCCATTGTCATCACTACACTCCAATCCCAGATCTGATCCCAAAGATTTGCGTCTCCTAAGGGGCGGCTCCGGTGTCACCGCCGCTCCTGGATCCCAAATATTTGTGTCCCCTCAGGGGCAGTTCCATTGTCACCACCACTCCCTCCTTTTGGGGCAGCTCCACTGTCACTGCTTCTCCCTAATCCCAAAATCTGTGTCCCTTTGGGGCAGCCCCGGTGTCACCGCCACTCCCCGATTCCGGCTCTGATCCCAAAGAGTTGTGTCCCCTCAGGGACAGACCTGGTGTCACCGCTGCTCCTGGATCCCAAAGATTTGTGTCCCCTCAGGGACAGTTCCATTGTCACTGCTGCTCCCTGATCACAGCTCTGACCCCAAAGATTTGTGTCCCTTTGGGGCAGCTCCATTGTCACTGCTGCTCCCTGATCACAGCTCTGACCCCAAAGATTTGTGTCCCCTAAGGGGTGGCTCCATTGTCACCGCGGGTCCCGAATGCCAAAGATTTGTGTCCCCTAAGGGGTGGCTCCATTGTCACTGCTGCTCCCTGATCCCAGAGATTTGTGTCCCCTAAGGGGTGGCTCCATTGTCACTGCTGCTCCCTGATCCCAGAGATTTGTGTCCCCTAAGGGGTGGCTCCATTGTCACTGCTGCTCCCTGATCCCAAAGATTTGTGTCCCCTCAGGAGCGGCTCCATTGTCGCTGCTGCTCCCTGATCCCAAAGATTTGTGCCCCCTCAGGGGCAGCTCCATTGTCACTGCTGCTCCCTGATCCCAAAGATTTGTGTCCCTTTGGGGCCGCTCCATTGTCGCTGCTGCTCCCTGATCCCAGAGATTTGTGTCCCTTTGGGGCCGCTCCATTGTCGCTGCTGCTCCCTGACCCCAGAGATTTGTGTCCCTTTGGGGCCGCTCCCCGATCCCATCTCTGATCCCAAATCCATCCCTGCCCCCCCGGGCCCGGGATCGCTCCCCGCGGAGCGCTGCGGGGCCGGGGGCGGTTCCGGGCGGGCCGCGGGTGACAGATGGCTCCGGGATGTCCCCGCGCAGCCGCTGCCACCCGCGGGCGCCAGCTGGAGCCGTCCCCGGGCGCGTTCCCGACGCCGCTGCCCACAGGCGGCGTCTGCTCCGCTCCATCTGCGCCTCCCGCGGCGCCAGCAGCACCAAGGGAGGATGCGGGGACGCTCCGGGAGCGGCAGGAGCTGGCCCGGGATCACCGGGAACTCGGGCTGGAGCTCACCCGGGCCTGTCCCGGGGCTGCTCGGACCGTAAATCCCGGGATAAACACATCCAGCTGGGATAAATGCATTCAGATGTATGCCTAAATCTCGGGACAACCCCATTCAGTTGGGATAATCACATCCAGCTGCACCCCTAAATTCCAAAATAACCCCATCCAGCTGTACCCCTAAATCCCGGGATAACCCCATCCAGCTACTCCCCTAAATCCCGGGACAAACCCACCCAACTGCACCCCTAAATCCCGGGACAAACGTACCCAACTGCACCCCTAAATCCCAGGATAGCCCCATCCAGCTGGACCCTAAATCCCGGGAAAACCCCATCCAGCTGCACCCCTAAATCCCGGGAAAACCCCATCCAGCTGGGATAACCCCCTTCAGATGCACCCCTAAATCCCAGGATAATCCTATCCAGCTGCTCCCCTAAATCCCGGGGTAATCCCATCCAGCTGCTCCCCTAAATCCCGGGGTAATCCCATCCAGCTGCTCCCCTAAATCCTAGGATAACCGCATCCAGCTGGGATAAACCCCTCCCAGCTGCACTCCTAAATCCCAGGATAACCCCACCCAGCTGCTCCCCTAAATCCCAGGATAATCCCATCCAGCTGCTCCCCTAAATCCCAGGACAAACCCACCCAACTGCACCCCTAAATCCCAGGATAAGGCCACCCAGCTGCTCCCATAAATCCCGGGATAACACCATCCAGCTGCACCCCTAAATCCCAGGATAACCCCATCCAGCTGGGAAAACCCCATCCAGCTGCACCCCTAAATCCCAGGATAACCCTATCCAGCTGCACTCCTAAATCCTGGGATAACCCCCTCCAGCTGTACCCATAAATCCCAGGATAACCCCATCCAGCTGGGATAACCCCATCCAGCTGCTCCCCTACATCCCGGGATAAACCCATCCAGCTGCACCCCTAAATCCTGCACGAGCGGGATTCTGGATATTCCCGAGGATTTTGAACATCCCACAATTTCTCTGTGTGCCTGTGCTGATTTCTTGTGTTCCTGGTGGTATTTTGGGGCGGATTTTTAAAAGTTTTGGGGCGTTTTATTTTAATTTCTGCCATCACTGGGCAGTGCTGAGAATAATTTTCCCTCTTTTCCCATCTTGCTATCCACGGCTAAAATCCCCCTGGAGCCTCCTCTCCCCCGGGCCGACCATTCCCATCTCGTCCCAGGAGGGATTTTTGGGGATTCTCTCCCACATTTCCAGGTTTTCCTTGCCCAGGGATGCCTGGAACGGGAGTTTGGTGCAGCCAGAATTCCCAAATCCTTGTGGGAAGAGCCGGGAGGTTGTTCCTGCCGGGTGCGGGGCTTGGAATTGCCCAACTTCCCGAGGTTCCAGCTCCGGTGCCCGCTCTAGGTGGCAGCAAATCCATGGCTGGGCGGGTCCCTCCTGCCCGTTTTGGGGCAGAATCCCGGGATACGGAAATCCTGAGAGGATCAGAATCCAACTCCTGCATGGACACCCTGAAATCCCACCCCGAGCTCTGGGAATGTCACCATTCCCTGGGGAGCCGGGGCAGCGTCCCCAGGGTGAAATCCTCTCCTAAAATCTAACCTGGGACCCAGGGGAGCGGCCAGGTGGGGTTATCCCGGGATTTAGGGGTGCAGCTGGATGGGATTATCCTGGGATTTATGGGTGCAGGTGGATGGGGTTATCCCGGGATTTAGGGGTGCAGGTGGATGGGGTTATCCTGGGATTTATGGGTGCAGGTGGATGGGGTTATCCTGGGATTTAGAGGTGCAGGTGGATGGCATTATCCTGGGATTTAGGGGTGCAGGTGGATGGGGTTATCCCGGGATTTAGGGGTGCAGGTGGATGGGGTTATCCTGGGATTTATGGGTGCAGCTGGATGGCATTATCCTGGGATTTAGGGGTGCAGGTGGATGGGGTTATCCCGGGATTTAGGGGTGCAGGTGGATGGGGTTATCCTGGGATTTATGGGTGCAGCTGGATGGCATTATCCTGGGATTTAGGGGTGCAGGTGGATGGGGTTTATCCCGCGCCTGATTTAGGGGTGCAGGTGGATAGGGTTATCCCAGCTGGATGGGGTTATCCTGGGATTTAGGGGTGCAGCTGCATGGGGTTATCCCAGTTGGAGGGGTTATCCTGGCTGGATGGGGTTATCCCGGGATTTATGGGTGCAGCTGCATGGGGTTATCCCAGCTGGAGGGGTTATCCCAGCTGGATGGGGTTATCCTGGGATTTAGGGGTGCAGGTGGATGGGGTTATCCCGGGATTTAGGGGTGCAGGTGGATGGGGTTTATGCCAGGCCTGATTTAGGGGTGCAGGTGGATGGAGTTATCCTGGCTGGATGGGGTTATCCTGGGATTTAAGGAAATGATTGGATGGGGTTTTCCTGGCATTCAGGGCAGTGTAGGGACGCGGGCTCTGTCCCCGTGTGTGTCACCTGCTGAGAGCCACCTGCCACCTGCTCAGGTGTGGGGACAGCCTGAGCCAGCCCTGCACGGGTCAGAGGCAACCTGAGCTGGGCCTGCCCTGGGTCCTGGCCAAATTCTGTCCCAAACCCTGCCTGGATCTTTCCTGGACCCTGACCAAACCCTGCCCAGGTCCTGCCTGGATCCATGCTGGACCCTGCCTGGATCTTTCCTGAATCCTGACCAAATCCTGTCCCAGCCCCTGCCCTGGTCCTGCCTGGATCTTTCCTGAATCCTGACCAAATCCTGTCCCAGCCCCTGCCCTGGTCCTGCCTGGATCTTTCCTGGATCCTGCTCAGACCCTGTCCAGGCGCTTCCCAGAACCCGCGCAGATCCTGCCTGGACTATTCCTAAATCCCGCTCAGACCTTTCCTGGGCCCTGCCTGGATCCTTCCCAGGCCTTCCCTAGCCAGGTGCCTGGGGAACACCTGGAATTCTCCAGAGCAGGAGCTGGGAACTCGGGATGCAGGAAGGGGGATTTTCCTGGGAGCTGCCAGCCCTGTCAGTGTGCCAGGAAAGATCCAGGAGGGATCAGAGGGATGACCAGCGGGGTCCCAGTGGGATCAGAGTGATGGCCAACAGGATCCAGGGGTATCAGAGGGATCCCATTCCCAATCCCATTCCTGATCCCAATACTGACCCCACTTCCAATCCCATTCCCCATCCCAGTGCTCATTTCCTGATCCCGCTCCCGTGCAGGGTCCAGCCCCATTCTCGCCATCCCAGTAGGATTTGTTCCCAGTAGGATTTGTTCCCAGGGGCCGCTGGAATTGTCCCGGCCCCTCGGAGAACTCCTGGAATCCGGGGGACAGGGCAGCCTGCGGGGAGCGGCGCCTCCTCGGCTCTCCTGGAGGAAATCCGGGATGTTTCCCCTCCTCGAGGTAAAAAACCCCCAAAAATCCCAATGAAACCTCCAGATCCGAACCAGGCCAAAGGACAAACCCAGGTGCTGTTCCCGAGCTGAGGGTGACAACGGTGACACAGGGGAGGGAGGGACACAAATCCCCAGGAATGCTGGAGCTGTCCTGGCGTGGATCTGTCCCCTCCGTCCCTGAGCTCCGGGACAGCTCCGGTGACAAAAATGGGGACAATTGTTGGGCAGGGCTGTGGCAGGAGGGAGGGTGGCACTTGGGGACACTGCCCTGTGTGGCTTTGTCACATGCCTGAGCTCCTGCATGTGTGGGGGGAAAGGGGAAGAGGATGGGGACACAGAGAGGGGACAGGGACACACATGGGGACACGGTGCAGGGGATGGGGACACATGTGGGGACAAGGAAGAGGCATGGGGACAGGATATGGGGAGAGGGACATACATGGGGGGAGGTGACAAGGACACATGGGGGGAGCAGGAAAAGGAGGTGAGGGGACACATGAGAGGGCAGGGGACAGCTGGAGGGGCACACCAGGGCAGGGAGGGCTTGGGGACATCCTGGGAGAGGGCAGGAAAAGGGAATGGGGACAGGAAAAGGGGGATGGGGACACGCAGGGGACAGGGGAGGGGACAGTGAGGGTGAGTCCCTCCTTCCGTGCCAAAGGTGACAGCGCTGCGAGCTGGCCCCGTGCCCGGCAGGAGCTGTGACCTTGTCCCCGTGTCCCCGTGTCCCCGCCCAGCTCCGGCACTGCCCCATTGTGTCCCCACCCACGCCTGGCCGGGGCAGTGCCAGCGCAGCGCCACAGCCCCCGTGTCCCTCTGTCCCCGTGTCCCTCTGTCCCCGTGCCGCGCTGCCGGCTCTGTCCCCGCCCGGGTCCCGCAGGAAGGGACAATCCCGGTCCCGCCAAGGTGTTTCCTGTGCTCCCGATAGGGCCGGGCAGCGCCTCCGGAGCTGGCACCGACCCCAAAGCCGGGCACTGACCCCAAACTGGCACTGACCCCAAACTGGCACTGACCCCGGAGACCCCAAAGCCGAGCACTGACCGCAAAACCAAGCACTGACCCCACAGCTGGCACTGACCCCAAACTGGCACTGACCCCAAAGCCGGGCACTGACCCCACAGACCCCAAAGCCTGGCACTGACCCCACAGCTGGCACTGACCCCAAAGCCGAGCACTGACCCCAAACTGGCACTGACCCCACAGCTGGCACTGACCCCAAAGCCGAGCACTGACCCCAAAACCAAGCACTGACCCCAAACTGGCACTGACCCCACAGCTGGCACTGACCCCGGAGACCCCAAAGCCGGGCACTGATCCCAGGCTGGCGCGGACCCCAGAGACCCCAAAGCCGGGCACTGACCCCAAAACCAAGCACTGACCCCACAGCTGGCGCTGACCCCGGAGACCCCAAAGCCGGGCACGGACCCCAAAAGCAGGCAGTGACCCCAGAGACTCCAGACCTGGGCACTCACCCCAGGGCTGGCACGGACCCCAGAGACGCCAGAGCTGCCACTGACCCTAAAACCAGGCACTGACCCCACAGCTGGCACTGACCCCAGAACTGGACACGCCACATCGCCCCTGTCACGCGCAGTTGCCTGTGCCCCCCTGTACCCCCTGTGCCCTGTCCCCACTGGCGGTGCCCCTGGGTGCCGGTGAGAGCCCCGGGCTGTCCCCAGGGTGCCCTGGGCTGTCCCCGCTGTGCCCCGCGCTGTCCCCTGTGAGCCCCGCGCTGTCCCCTGTGAGCCCCGCGCTGTCCCCGCTGTCCCCCGCGCTGTCCCCTGTGAGCCCCGCGCTGTCCCCTGTGAGCCCCGCGCTGTCCCCGCTGTGCCCTGTGCTGTCCCCCGCGCTGTCCCCGCTGTGCCCTGTGCTGTCCCCGCTGTCCCCCGCGCTGTCCCCGCTGTCCCCCGCGCTGTCCCCGCTGTGCCCCGCGCTGTCCCCGCTGTCCCCCGCGCTGTTCCCGCTGTGCCCTGTGCTGTCCCCCGCGCTGTCCCCGCTGTGCCCCGCGCTGTCCCCGCTGTGCCCCGCGCTGTCCCCCGGCGGGCAGGACGCGGCCGGGGGCGGTGGCCGGCGGGGCCGGGTGTCCCTTCCTGGCAGGAAAGGGGCCGAGCGGAGCCGCCGGGGCCGGGAGTTTCCTGCGGGATCCGGCCCCGCGGGCGCCACAGCGGAGCGGAGCGGCCGAGAGCGGCACCGGGCCAGGTAACGGTACCGGCACCGGGGGGTCCGGGGGGTCCGGCCGCCCCCCGAGCGCGGGGCTGAGGCTGTGGGGCCGGGACCGGCGGGGCAGGAGCGCTCGGTGCCCTCGGAGGGGCCGGGGCGGTGCCCGTGCCTCGCCCCGGGGTCACCGGGCGGGTCGGCCCCGGGGTTCGGGGGTTCGGAGGGTTCGGGGGGCACCGAGGAGGGAGCGGCGCTGCTCTCGCTGCCCGGCGCGGGGGTCGCCGCTGCCCCCCGCCCCCGCGGCTCATCCCGGTGTGGGGAGCCAGCCCCGCGGGTTCGGGACTGCCGGGGGACACCGAGAAACCGGGGGTCCGCGAGGGGGGGCGCGCAAAAACCGCGGGACCGGCGGGAGCTCGGGCGGTACCGGGACCCCCCGCCCGCGGAGCCGCCGAAGTTTCTCCGTGCGCCCGCCCCTTCCGCGCGCACCGGGCTGGCCGTTGCCATGACGACTCCTAAAACCGAGCCCCGCTGCCGGCGGCGGGGGCCGAGCCCGCGGGGGATCCGCCGTGCGCGCCGCTCCCCGCCCGGCCCCGCCGCCGCCCCCGCCCCGCAACGCTCCCGCAACGCTCCCGCCCCGCTCCGCTCCGCCGCCGGCGGCCGCCGCGGCGATGGTGGCTCGGGCCGCGCCGCCCGCAGCCCCGCAGGTACCGGGAGGCGCCGGGGGAGGAGCGGGGGATGCGCGGCGCGGGGGCGGCGGCGCGGGGGATGCTGCGGGGGCGGCGGGGATGGGCGGGGGGAGGCCGAGGCTCCGCTCTCCGCCGAACGGGGGCCGCGATGCGCCCGGGGCGCGTGGGCAGCCGAGAGCGGCGCCTTTGGGGGCAGAAAAGCGGGGAGCGGGGCTGGCAGCCATGGGCTCGTGCCGGGATTTCGGGGGCGGATTTTGCCGGGAACGCGGGCAGGGGAGCGGCGGCGGAGTTCGGGGGGGTTCTGGCCGGGGCCTGGTGTTGGGTTTGTGGCTCTCCCCGTTGTGGTTTGGGCAGGGTTGAGTGGAGCTCCCCTCAAAAATCCGATTTTGTGGGTGCGGGAGCTGAAGTTGCGCAGGGAGTTCTGCCCGGCCGGGCTGGCCCGGGTCAGGAACTGACTCCTGACTCCTCTCCCGGCGCTCGGGATTGATTTTGGGGCAGCCCCGAGCAGGGAATTAATGGGATTTATGGCGTTTGTGGGGTTGGGATCCTTCCTGGGCCTCAGCCGGTGAAATTGCCCCCGATCTTGGGAAAAGTGAATTTACCCCTCTGTGTTCCTCCCAGCCCGGGTTTGGGGAAGGAGATCCCAGAGCTGAGCAGGTGCAGGTCCCCTCTGGGTTTCCCCTGGATAAACTTCCCTGGAAACTTCTGTCCTCCCGTCCTGTCGGTGATGGAGGCGGCAGATTCCCAAAATTCCTCCTCAGAGCAGCTCTTACATAACCCGGGGGGCTCTTTGTGCTTCCTGCACCTGCACTGGAGACCTGGGCGAGGCCAAAGGGGCACAAAAGGCACCGAGCAGGGGCCTTTTATTCCCGGAAGATTATCCTGGAACGCTTTGGGTGGAAGGCAGTTTAAAGCTCGTCCCCATCCATGGGCACTTTTTGCCCTCCCGGGCTGCTCCAGCCTGGCCTCGGGCACTCCCAGGGATGGGGCACCGCTGATATTTTGGGGTTTTTTGGTGTCGCTGAGCAGCCTGAAAACCCTAAACATCCCAACCCGTGGATAATTCCCGAATATTCTCAATATTGTGGGCATTCTGGCGTGACCCCCCCCGGCCCGAGCCGCCCGTGTTTGGTGTGCGCAGCTCGATTGTGCTCTGGGGGGGGGGGGGGACACAAAACCTCCCAAAACCACCCGAACCCCCCCAAGCCGGCCGCGGAGCACTCCCCGAGCCGAGCAGCCCGCCCTACACTACGGAACGTTCTGCCGACAATTCCAGCCCCTAAAAATTCCCAGCGCTGCCTCCCCCGCGCCGCACCACGTGCGGGCGGCCGGGCACGTGTGGAGCGCGAGTGCGGGGAGGGGACACGGCCGGGGGGGCTGCCCGGGCTCCCATCCCCATCTCCTGTGCTCCAGGGATGCAGCCCGGGCTCCCATTCCTGGCTCCTGCCTTCCAGGGATGCAGCCCGGGCTCCCATTCCTGGCTCCTCTATTCCAGGGATGCAGCCTGGACTCTTCTTCCCATCTCGTGCATTCCAGGGATGCAGCCCGGGCTCCTTCTCCCATCCCTCCGTGTTCCAGGGATGCAGCCCGGGCTCCCTTTCCCATCTTTCATTATTCCAGGGGAGAATTTTCAACTCCCCCTCTCCTCTCCTGCATTCCAGGGATGCAACCCAGGCTCCTCTTCCCATCCCTCAGTGTTCCAGGGATGCATCCTGGGCACTTTCCATGTTCCAGGGAGCAGCCTGAGCTCCCTTTCCCATCTCTCAGTGTTCCAGGGATGCATTCTGGGCTCCTCTTCCCATCTCCTGTGTTCCAGGGAGGCATCCTGGGTTCCCTTTCCCACCTCCCAGTGTTCCAGGAGCCATCCTGGGTTCCCCTTTTCCCTCTCTCAGTGTTCCAGGCTCCTCTTCCCCCCCTCTCCTGCATCCCAAGGGAACAGCCTGAACTCTCCTTCCCCTCTCATATTCCAGGGGAGAAGCCTGGGCTTCCCTTTCTCCTCCCTCAGTGTTCCAAGGAGGCATCCTGGGCTCTCCCAGTGTTCCAGGGAGCAGCCCGGGCTCCTTTTCCCTCTCTCAGTGTTCCAGGAGCCATCCTGGGTTCCCCTTTCCCTCTCTCAGCGTTCCAGGGAGCAGCTTGGTCTCCCCCTCTCCTCTCACAGTTTCCAGGGAAGCAGCCCAGGCTCCTTTTCCCTCCCTCAATGTTCCAGGGAAGCAGCCTGGGCTTCCCTTTTCCCACCTCCCAGTGTTCCAGGGAGGCATCCTGGGCTCTCCCAGTGTTCTGGGGAGCAGCCCGGGCTCCTTTTCCCTCTCTCAGTGTTCCAGGAGCCATCCTGGGTTCCCCTTTCCCTCTCTCAGCGTTCCAGGGAGCAGCTTGGTCTCCCCCTCTCCTCTCACAGTTTCCAGGGAAGCAGCCTGGGCTTCCCTTTTCCCACCTCCCAGTGTTCCAGGGAGGCATCCTGGGCTCTCCCAGTGTTCCAGGGAGCAGCTTGGACTCCCCCTCTCCTCTCCATGTTCCAGGCAAGCAGCCCAGGCTCCTTTGTCATCTCCTGGTGTTCCAGGAGCCATCCTGTGCTTCCCTTTCCTCTCTCAGTGTTCCAGGCTCCTCTTCCCCCCCTCTCCTGCATCCCAAGGGAACAGCCTGAACTCCCCTTTCCCCCTCATATTCCAGGGAAGCAGCCTGGGCTTCCCTTTCTCCTCCCTCAGTGTTCCAGGGAGCATCCTGGGCTCTCCCAATGTTCCAGGGAAGCAGTCTGGGCTTCCTGTCCCCTCTCTTGGTGTTCCAGAGGAAAACCTGGGCTCCTTTCCCCATCTTTTGGTGTTCCAGAGGAAAACCTGGGCTCCTTTCCCCATCTTTTGGTGTTCCAGAGGAAAACCTGGGCTCCTTTCCCCATCTTTTGGTGTTCCAAGGGAAAACCTGGGCTCCTTTCCCCATCTTTTGGTGTTCCAGAGGAAAACCTGGGCTCCTTTCCCCATCTTTTGGTGTTCCAGGCTCCCCTTCCCTTCTCTCCTACATTCCAGGAAAGCAGCCTGGGCTCCTCTTCCCTTCTCCTGCATTCCAGAGGGGAATTCTGCTCTCCCCTTCCCCTATCCATTATTCCAGCAGGGAATTCTGTTCTCCCCTTCTCATTTCCATTATTCCAGAGGGGAATTCTGTTCTCCCCTTCTCATTTCCATTATTCCAGAGGGGAATTCTGTTCTCCCCTTCCCCTTTCCATTATCCCAGCAGGGAGTTCTGTTCTCCCCTTCCCCTTTCCATTATTCCAGCAGGGAATTCTGCTCTCCCATCCCCTTTCCATTATCCCAGCAGGGAATTCTGTTCTCCCCTTCCCCTCTCCTGCATTCCACAGGGGAATTCTGTTCCCCCCCTCCCCTCTCTGGCCGTGACGGATTTGGGGTGCAGCTCAGGGATTCGTGTGCAGTGGGGCTGCTCCTGGATTTTCCATGGAAAAGCCGTGGCTGAAGGGTCCTTGGAGCGCTCCAGGCCCTCTGTGCATGGGAAGAAAATTGGGAATTGGGATGGGCAGAGCCAGGGAACAGGGACAGGGTCCTGTTCTCTTCCTGCTCCGTGCCCTCTGGGATGTGCTGTGCCAGCTCTTCCCGGCTGGAGCTGTGGGGTTCAGTGGGAACCGTGGGGTGGGATTCTCTGAATTCCTAAATCCCGAATTCCTTGACTCCCCTGAATCCCCAAATCCCCTGGCTCCACTCAATGCCCCAAATGCCCTGAATTCCTGAATTCCCTCGGGGCTGGAGCACAGGGACAGGGTCCCATCCTCTTCCTGCTCCGTGCCCAATGGGATGTGCTGCTCCAGGACCACGAGGAGCTGTGGGATGGAGTGGGGACCCGTGGGGTGGAATCCCCTGAATCCCCCAAATCCCATGACTCTCCCAAATCTCTGAATTCCCTGAACCCCCGAATCCCTCAATCCCTGACTCCCCATAATCCCTGAATCCTCTGAATTCCCTGACTCCCCCGAATTCCCCAAATCCCTGACTCCCCATAATACCTGGATTCCTTGCATCCCCTGAATCCTCTGAATCCCTCAATCCCTGACTCCCCATAACCCCTGAATCCCCCAAACTCCCTGAATCCTCCAGTTCCCTGACTCCCCTGAACTTCTGAATTTCCCAGTTCCCTGATTCCCCTGAAATCCCTGAATTCCCCGAATCCCCTGACTTCCCCGCATCCTCTGAATCCCTCAATCCCCGACTCCCCTGAATTCTCTGAACCCCCAAATTTCCTGAATCCCCTGATTTCCGTGAATCCCCGTAATCCCTGGTTTACCTGAATCCCTCAATCTTCCGAATCCCCCAATCCCCAAATCCCCTGACTCCCCTGAACCCCCGAATCCCTGAATCCCCCAAATTCCCTGATTTCCCCTGAAACCCCTGAATCCCCTGACTTCTCTGAATCCTTCAATTCCTGACTCCCCTGAACCCCCCAATTCTCGGACCCCCTTGAATCCCCCGAATCCCCTGAATTCCCGAATTCCCGAATTCCCGGCTCCCCGAGCTCCCTCCCCCCGGCACGGCGGAGCAGGAGCGGGAGGCCGCAGCTAAAAGGAGCACAAAGAGTAAATTGCCACCATCCCACTCCCGGAGGCAGCGCAGCTCTGTCACCGCTGTCACCGCTGTCACTGTGACAACGGGCACGGCTCGGGGGCAGGCGGAGCCCGCGTGGGCCGGGCCCGCGGTGACACCGCCGTGACAGCGCCACAGCGGGGACAGAGCCACAGCGGGGACAGTGCGGGGACAGAGCCACAGAGGGGACAGAGCCACAGAGGGGACAGAGCCACAGCGGGGACAGTGCGGGGACAGTGCCGTGACAGAGCCACAGCGGGGACAGAGCCACAGCGGGGACAGTGCGGGGACAGAGCCACAGAGGGGACAGAGCCACAGAGGGGACAGTGCCACAGCGGGGACAGTGCGGGGACAGAGCCACAGAGGGGACAGAGCCACAGAGGGGACAGTGCCACAGCGGGGACAGTGCGGGGACAGAGCCACAGCGGGGACAGAGCCACAGCGGGGACAGTGCCGTGACAGTGCCGTGACAGAGCCACAGCGGGAACAGTGCCGTGACACTGCCGTGACAGTGCCACAGTGGGGACAGAGCCACAGAGGGGACAGTGCCACAGCGGGGACAGTGCGGGGACAGTGCCGTGACAGTGCCACAGCGGGGACAGAGCCACAGCGGGGACAGTGCCATGCCAGTGCCACAGCGGGGACGGTGCCATGACAGGGCCACAGCAGGGACGGTGCCATGACAGGGCCACAGCGGGGACAGTGCCGTGACAGTGCCACAGCAGGGACGGTGCCATGACAGGGCCACAGCCGTGCCAGTGCCACAGCGGGGACAGTGCTGGGACAGTGCCACAGCGGGGACAGTGCCGTGACAGGGCCACAGCGGGGACAGTGCCGTGACAGTGCCACAGCAGGGACGGTGCCATGACAGTGCCACAGCAGGGACGGTGCCACCGCTTGGGCAGGGACAGCCCTGGGGACAGCGGGGGGCAGCAGTGACAGTGGTGGCAGCAAGTGGCAGTGGGTGCCAGGCCAGGTGGCAGCTATGGCAGAATGTGACAGAGGGTGGCATCTGGTGGCACTGTGTGGCGTCCGGTGGCATCCAGTGACAGTGGATGCCAGACCTGGTGGCAGTGGTTGCATAGGGTGACAGCAAGTGACAGAGGGTGGCACTGGCCAGACCTGGTGGCAGCGGGTGGCAACAGGTGACAGAGGGTTTCAGAGGGTGGCAGTGGGTGGCAGAGGATGACACTGGCCAGGCCTGACAGGAATGGGTGACAGAGGGTGGCAGAGGATGACCATGTCAGGCTTGGTGGCAGAGAGTGGCGGTGGCTGGCAGAGGGTGGCACTGGCCAGGCCTGGTGGCAGTGGGTGGCAGCGTGTGGCTGTGCCAGGCCTGGTGGCAGCAGGTGTCCCTGGCCCGGCCGCCCGCCTGGCGCTGGGGACAGCAGGGACGCGCTCCGGGGTAACCTGAGCATTCCTCGCTCATGAAATATTGAGGGCCCGGCGGCTCGGTGGCACCGGGGTGGCCCTGGCGCGTGACTGGGGACAAACGGGGGTGGCAGGGGCAGGGCTGGGGCCCGGGGGGCACCCCACAGACACCACCTGCACCCCAAAGATGTCCCTTGAACCCCACAGTGGAGCTGGGGGTCACAGCCCCACACAGCCCTGGCAGGGAGGGAATTGGTGCTGTGGGGGCACTTTCTGGGAATCCCAGTCCAGAATCCAGGATTCCAGAACCCCAGAATCCCCAAATCCCAGAATCTGGGATTTCAGAATGCCAGAAATCCAAATGCCAGAGTCCCAGAACCTCAAAACCTCATAATCCCAGAACCCAGAATCCCCAAATCCCAAACTCCAGGATTCCAGAATCCCAGAACCCTAGAATCTCAGAATCCAAAATCCAGTATTCCTGCAATCCCGGAATCCTAGAACCCCAGAATCCCAGAAACCCACAATCCCATAATCCAGAACCCTAGATTTTGAGAATCCCAAAATCCCTGAACCCCACAATCCCAGAATCTCAGAATCCGAGATCCCACATTCCCACAGTCCAGAATCCCACAATCCCAAAATCCAGAACCCCAGAATTCCAGAATCCCAGAATTGTTTATGTTTGAAAATCCCTCCAAGGTCGCCGAGCCCAACCCGTGCCTGGTCCTCACCTTGTCCCCAGCCCGGATCCCCGAGTGCCACATCCCGGAATTCCCGGGACACCTCCGGGGATGGGGACCCCAACACTTCCCTGGGAATCCCATCCCAGATTCCAGTGGGATTTTCACTCTGGGAGCACCAAGAGACCCCAAGATGGGTTTGGGTTCGGTGCCGGGCACCAAAAACCCCAAAAGCGGGATTTGGCGTCTGGGCTGGCTCCCGCCCCATCCCTTGGGAAGGGCTGGCATTCCTGCCTTTTTCTCGGGAATGATTTCAGCTTCCAGGCCTGGATCTCTCTGCTTTTTCTGGAACCCCTCCGGGGAGCGGCAAGAATGGCCGGAAGCGCCGCGGGGCGGCCGTTCCTGTCCCTTGGCTGCCGCAGGAAACGCCCGCGGCCCTTCCCGGCCCCGGGATGCTCCCGGCTGGAACGGGGGCTGCGGCTCTGGAACCCGGCATGGGCCCTTCCCGCGGCCATTCCCGAGCCTTTGGAGCGTCCCTGGGGGATCCCGTCGGGATGGGGGATCCCGGAGCTCTCCCTGGTGTCACCGCCAGCCCCAGGGGACACTTGGGGACAGTGGGACGGCAGCGGGAGGTGATAAATTTTCCGGATCTGTGGATGAGTTTGGTTTTCCCAGAAAAACTGGGCCTGGTTTGGGTTTTTTTTCCCCCTCGGGAATTTCCTGGGAAAATGTGAGGTTTGGGATGGGAGCAAGAATCTCAGGATCCAGGGTTCCTGGGAATGGGAGGGTTGGGATGAGAACAAGGATTTCGGGATCCTTGGGAATGTGTGGATTGGGATGTGAAGAAGAATCCCAGAACCCTCAGGAATGTCAGGGTTGGGATCGGAGCAAGAATTCTAAAACCCAGAATCCTTTGGGATTTGAGGGTTGGGATGGGAGCAAGAATCCCAGGGTCCAGGATTCCTGGAAATTTGAGGGCTGGGATGAGAACAAGGATTTCAGGATCCTTGGGAGTGTGAGGGCCGGGATGGGAACAGGAATCCCAAAACCCAGAATCCTTGGGAATGGGAGGATTGGGATTGGAACAACAATTGGAACACATTCCTTGGGAATGTGAGGGTTGGAATGGGACCAAGAATTCCAGGATCCAGAATCCTCGGGAATGTGGATGGGAGCAAGAATTCTAAAACCCAGGATCCTTTGGGATTTGAGGGTTGGGATGGGAGCAAGAATCCCAGGGTCCTCTGGAATGCAAGGGTTGGGATGGGAACAAGGATTTCGGGGTCCTTGGAAAATGTCAGGGTTGGGATGGGAACAAGAATTCCAAAACCCAGAATCCTTTGGGATTTGAGGGTTGGGATGGGAACCCCGAGAATCCCAGGATTCAGGATCCTTGGGAATGTCAGGGTTGGGATCCTGCAGGCTGCAAACCTCCCGGATCTCTGGCACAATTCATTCCCTGGGCCAAATTGAATTTCTGCAATCTTTTCCTCCCCATTCCCAGGAGAATCTCCTCCTGCCAGCATCCCATTTCTCTTCCCAGCACCTCTGGAATCCCTGGATGCACATTCCCGGGGCTGGAATCCCAGCCGGGCCTCACCTGAGCCCTGAAGTTGGGCTGGGGAGCAGGAAAATCCCTCCCGGTGCTGCCGTGACCCCCGGAGCCCCCCCGGCAGCGCCTCCCCCTCCGGAACCTCTGGATCCGGCTGGGAATTCTCTCCTTGGCGCTTCCTGCCAGGCAGGGAAGCGTTTCCTCCTCCCCTCCAGCGCCGGATCCCACGGGATTTTCCGCTCCTGCTCAGGATGTCACGGCTCTTATCTCACTCCTCTCTCCTCTCCCAGGTCCCGAGGCGCCAATTCCGCCTTTTCCTCCCCCTTCCTGCGCGTTCTCCTCGCCCTTTGGCCGCTCTTCCCGCCTGTTTCGGGTTTTCCTGGGATTTGTGTTTTATGGGAAGCTCAGGCTGGGAAGGCCTGGGCTGCTCCCAGCCTTTGCCTGGCTCTGGAGCAGCCAAAATCCGGGATTTTGGGACGTTGCCTGTGGGGGTATTTTCCCTCATCCCAAAACCAGGATTTGTGCAGGGGGCTTGGATGTCCCTGCAGGCAGAGCATTCCCTGGATATTCCCAAGAACCTTTCCGTGGGTCCTGCACAGACCCTGGTGTCGCTTCCCTGTCCCCAGGAGTGTCCCCTGAGCTGGCCCAGCCGGTGACGGCGGCAGCCGCGGCCTCTCCGGCCCCTTGGGAATTCCGCCAGCATCGTTTTCCACACCAGCCGCGACTTCTGCAGGTGCAGGAAAGAGGAGACCTTGGGAAACATTCCCAGGATTCCGGCCAGGCACCTGCGTGGCGCTCCAGGGGTTTTGGGGCACAAAGGGCACCCTGAGCACGGCCCTTTCCCCCCTTTTTCCTCCTTTTCCCCCCCTTTTCCCCCCCTTCCCGGCTGGCAGCAGCTGCGGCGCTCGGAGAATTCCCAAGCCATGCATTTTTAATTCCCCGAGAACCAGCAGCCATTGCAGCGCCCGCCCCGAGCGCGGCTTTGGCGGCGGCAGCGGCCCCAGAGGCTCCCTGGATGTTCCCATTCCCTGGATGTTCCCATTCCCGAATCTCCGCCGGCCTGGAGGTGGGCGCTGGCCCCGAGCAGGAAGGAAAGGGGCGACCCCAGTGGGGACATTCAGGGCTGGGGGCACCGAGGGGAGGGTGGGAGTGAGCCGGGAGAGGATCCCGCTGATCCGGGGTGGGAAAAGTGCAGGATCCCACTGATGCAGAGTGGGAGAGGTGGAGGATTCCACTGATCTGGAGTGGGAAAGGTACTGGACAATCCCACTGATCTGGGGTGGAAAAAGTGCTGGAAGATCCCACTGATTCAGGCTGGGAAAAGTGGAGGATCCCACTGATTTGGGGTGGGAAAAGTGTGGGAAGAACCCCGTTGATCCATGTGGGAAAAGTGGAGGATCCCACTGATCTGGGGTGGGAAAAGTGGAGGATCCCACTGATCTGGGGTGGGAAAAGTGGAGGATCCTACTGGTCTGGGGTGGGATTGGTGCTGGAGAATCCCACTGATCCACAGTGGAAAAGTGGTGGAGGATCCCACTGGTCTGGGGTGAGGAAAGGGAAAGATCCCCCTGATTTGGGATGGGAGAGGTGGAGGATCCCACTGATCCGGGGCGGCAAAAGTGGAGGATCCCACTGATTTAGGGTGGGGAAAGTGGAGGAAAAACCCCATTGATCCATGGTGGGATCAGTGCTGGAGGATTCCCACTGATCTGGGGTGAAAAAAAAGTGGAGAATCGCACTGATTTGGGGTGGGAGAAGTGGAGGATCTCACTGATTTGGGGTGGGAAAAGTGTGGGAAGAACACCATTGATCCATGGTGGGATTAGTGCTGGAAGATCCCAATGATCCAGAGTGGGATTGGTGCTGGAGAATCTCCCTGATCTGGGGTGGGAAAAGTGCCGGAGGATTCCCATTTATCCAGGGTGGGAAAAGTGGAGGATCCCACTGATCCAGAGTGGGAAAAGCGTGGGAAGAACCCCATTGATTCATGATGGAACCGGTGCTGGAAAATCCCACTGATACAGGGTGAAAAAAAGCGGAGGATCCCACTGATGCAGGGTGGGAAAAGTGCTGGAGGATTCCCGCTGATCCATGTGGGAAAAGTGGAGGATCCCGCTGATTTGGGGTCGGAAAATTGTGGGAAGAACCCCATTGATCTATGGTGGGATTGGTGCTGCAAGATCCCACTGATACAGGGTGAAAAAAAGTGGAGGATCCCACTGGTCCAGAGTGGGAAAAGTGGACGATCCCACTGATCTGGGGTGGGAAAAGTGTTGGAGGATCTCACTGATCCAGGGTGGGAGAAGCATCCACGGCTCCTGCTGAGCCAGGTTCCTGCATCCCTCTCCCTGATCCCTGGGATGTTCCCTGGAGCCCTCACTGGGACAGCGTGGGATAAGGACGGGTTTGTGAAACAGGAATTCTTGGGATAAGGATGGGTTTGTGTCAGGAATTCTCGGGATAAGGACAGATTTGTGCATCAGGAATTCTCAGGATAAGGACAGATTTGTGCATCAGGAATTCTCAGGATAAGGATGGGCTCCTGTGGCAGGAATTCTCGGGATAAGGATGGGTTTGTGTCAGGAATTCTCGGGATAAGGACAGATTTGTGCATCAGGAATTCTCAGGATAAGGATGGGTTTGTGCATCAGGAATTCTCGGGATAAGGACAGGTTTGTGCATCAGGAATTCTCGGGATAAGGACAGATTTGCGCATCAGGAATTCTCAGGATAAGGATGGGCTCCTGTGGCAGGAATTCTCGGGATAAGGATGGATTTGTGCATCAGGAATTCTCAGAGCTCGGAATTCTGACTTCCCTGTGACACCAGAGGTGCCCTTCCCTGTCCCTGCCGTCCCTTTCCTGGGAATTCTCCTATTCCCACCCTCCCGCCACCCGCGGTGCCCACGGATGCATTCCCAGCGTTCCCATTCCCGGGAATGCTCTGACGTGTCCCCTCTGTCCCCGCAGGTGGATGAGGAGGGAGCGCTGTGAGCGCGGCTGTGACTCTGCTGCCAGGTGAGCCTGCCCTGGGATCCAGCTGGGAATGGGGCTGGGAATGGCCCTGGGGTGGGGAATCCAGCTGGGAATGGCCCTGGGGCGGGGAATCCAGCTGGGAATGGCCCTGGGGCTGGGAATCCAGCCAGGAATGGCCCTGGGAATCCAGCTAGGAATGGCCCTGAGGCTGGGAATCCAGCTGGGAATGGCCCTGGGGCTGGGAATCCAGCTGGGAATGGCCCTGGGGCTGGGGAATCCAGCTGGGAATGGCCCTGGGGCTGGGAATCCAGCTGGGAATGGCCCTGGGGCTGGGAATCCAGCTGGGAATGGGGCTGGGAATGGCCCTGGGGCTGGGAATGGCCCTGGTGCTGGGAATGGCCCTGGGGCTGGGAATCCAGCCGGGAATGGCCCTGGGGTGGGAGATCCAGCTGGGAATGGCCCTGGAGCGGGGAATCCAGCTGGGAATGGCCCTGGGGTGGGAGATCCAGCTGGGAATGTGGGCTGGGAATGGTCCTGGGGCAGGGAATCCAGTCAGAAATGCAGCTGGGAATGGGCCTGGAGGATCCAGCCGGGAATGGCCCTGGAGTGGGATGTGGCCCTGGGATGGGGGATTCAGCTGGGAATGGCCCTAAGGCCGGGGATCCAGCCGGGAATGCCAACCAGGAATGTCCCTGCAGCCCCTGGGCTGGGGGATCCAGCCAGAAAACTCTTCTGGGGATCAGGGATGGGAGATGGGAATGGGAATGGGAAAAACTGGGAAAGGGTGGCAGAGCTCAGAGCAGTCCCATTCCAGGAATGGGATTGGGGAAAGGCTGGGAAAAGCTGGAGAAGGCTGGAAAAACTGGGAAAAACTGGGGAAGGCTGGAAAAGACTGGCAGGGCTCAGATCGGTCCCTATGGGCAGGAATGGGAATGGGAAAAGTTGGGAAAGGCGGGAAGAAACTGGGAAAGGCTGGGAAAAATTGGGGAAACTGGAAAAGGCTGGCAGGGCTCAGAACGGTCCTAGTTCAGGTGTGGAAAGTTGAGGGCAGGAATGGGAAAAGTTGGGAAAACTGGGAAAGGCTGGAAAGGCTCCGAGCGGTGCTGGCTGTGAGCGAGGCAGGATTGGGTGAGGCTCTGGGATGTGCCATCAGCAGGAAAATCCCATGGGAATGTGGCTGGGCAGGGCCCTGCAGGAAAATCCCATGGGAATGTGGCTGGGCAGATCCCTCCAGGAAAATCCCATGGGAATGTGGCTGGGCAGGGCCCCCCGGAGCCGTGGCGCTTCTCCTGGACCTTTGGAAGCTCCGGCTGTTCCTGGCACTGGGATGGGGACAGGGAGGGGACAGATCCCAGGAAAAGTGTCCGGATCCTCCTGATCCAAACCTCCCGCCAGGAGGGTTTTCCTTAGGGATTTTCCCAATCTCTGCTCTGACATCTTCCTGTGGCCCTCAGGGCTTCTCTGTTCCTGGAAAAGATCCCAATCCTGATCCTAATCCTAATCTTGATCTCAATCCTGATCAACACCAGTCCAGATCCCAATCCTGATCCTGATCCCAATCACAACGCCAATCTTGATCCCAATCCTGATCCTGATCTCAATCCCAATCCCAAACCCGATCCCAATTCCAATTCCGATCCCAGTCCCAAACCAGCCCAAGACCTGCTGCTGTTCCTGGTGCTGGGAATCATCAGGATTTGGGATTCCAGCTCCTGTCCCCAGGCTCATCCCATCCCATCCCATCCCATCCCATCCCATCCCATCCCATCCCATCCCATCCCATCCCATCCCATCCCAGGACTGCACCTGGAATTCCCACAGGGACACCCCAGGAGCTCTCCCGGCCCCTTCCCTGCCCGTGCCAGGCTTTGGGATGAAATCCTGGGAACCGGGGGTCCAACCAAGGAATGGGAATTCCAGCGGAGCCCAGGGGGCTTCTCCCGGCTCCAGCCTCACCCCAGAACCCCTGCAATGCACTTCCAGCACTTTATTCCCGACCATTTCCAACCATTCCAAACCATTCCAAACCCCGTTCTCCCACTCCGGCTGCTGCAGGCGCTTCCCTGCCCTGCTGGCTGTGGGAGGGAATGCGGGAACGTGGGAACACGGGAACGTGAGAATGCGGGAATGTGGGGATGTGGGAGCTTTCCCAAGCTGTTCTCCCTCTGGAATGCGCGTCTGGAGTCTCCCGCTGGTGCCAGACTCCCGGCATGTCGTGGTGGGGTGACAGCGCCATTCCCTGATTCCTGGATTTCTCTGCGTTTCCTGGGATTTCTTCCCGGTTCCCAGAATTTCTCCTCGATTCCTGAGATTTTGCCCCAATTCCCAGAGTTTCTCAGCAATTCCTGGAATTTCTCAGCGATTCCCTGGATTTCTCCCCACTTCCCGGAATTTCTCCCTGGTTCCCGTGATTTCTCCCCGATTCCTGGAATTTCTCTGTAATTCCCAGATTTCCCCCTGATTCTTGGGATTCCTCCCCAGTTCCCACGATTTCTCCTTGATTCCTGGGGTTTTGCCCCAATTTCTAGAATTCCTCCACAATTTGTGGAATTTCTCCTCAATTCCCGTAATTTCTCCGTGACTCCCAGAATTTCTCCCTGAATCCTGTAACTTCTCCCCAATTCCTGGGATTGCTTCCCAGTTCCCAGAATTCCTCCCCAATTCCCAGAATTTCTCCTCAATTCCCAGAATTTCTCTCTGACTCCTGGAATTTCTCCAAATTCCAAGAATTTCTCCCCAGTTCCTGTAATTTCCCTGTGATTCCTGGAATTTCTCCCCGATTCCTGGAATTTCTCCCTGATCCCTGGGATTCCTCCCCGATTCCCGTAATTTCTCCTCAATTCCCAGAATTTCTCTCTGATTTCTGGAATTTCCCTGCGATTCCCAGAATTTCTCCCTGATCCCTGTAATTCCTCCCCAATTCCCGTAATTTCTCCTCAATTTCCGTAATTTATCCACGATTCCCAGAATTTCTCTCTGAATCCTGTAATTCCTCCCCAGATTCCCGTAATTATTTTCCCCACTAATTCCAGCAATTTCTCCTCGATTCCCATAATTAGTTTTCCCTTAATTCCCGTATTTTCTCCCCGATTCCTGTAATTTCTCCAATGTCCAGAATTTCCCCGCCATTCCCAGAATTAATTAATTTCCCTGCCATTCCCAGAATTAATTAATTTCCCTGCCATTCCCAGAATTTCCCCGCCATTCCCAGAATTAATTAATTTCCCTGCCATTCCCAGAATTTCCCCGCCATTCCCGGAATTAATTCCCCTCGACATTCCCAGAATTTCCCCGCCATTCCCAGAATTCATTCCCCCCCGTTCCCGGTACCCCGCTGCCGTTTCCCGGCCTGTCCCGGGTCTGGCTCGGGATTAGCGCGGCCCCGCCGAGCAGATGGAGCGGGGCTGATCCCATTAGCGGCGCCGCTGCCGGGGGGGCCCGGGATGTTTGTCCCGGCCGGATCCAGCTCCGGGCGGCTCGGGCAGCGCGGAATTCCCGGGACCAGGTGAGCTCCAAGCCCCGGGATGGGCTCCGGCGTGTCCCACCGACGCCTCCGTGCAATCGCCGGGATTCCCGGCGGCTTTGGGGTCAGTGGAGGCGGCAGAGGGGACAGGACGCGGCAGTGCCACCGCCGAGCTGTCCCGGGTGGCACCGGGGATTTCCTGGGATGGGAGCGGGAATTGTGGGCGCCGCCGGGTGGGATTTGTTGGTCTCCTGGTGGCACTGGGGGCTCTGGAATTGTCCCTGCGCGGCTCCGGGCCCGCTCCTGTGCCCATCCATGGGAATGCTGGCGCTCCAGGCGGGAGCTGCTGTGGGGCGGGGGGGTCTGGTCCGTCCAGGGGTCTGTGGGGTCTGGGGGGTCCGGGAATGCTCCAGCCCTGGCAGGGATGTCCTGTGTCCTGTACAAGCACAGCTCTGTCCCCTCTGTCCCTCTGTCCCTGTCCCCATTCCTGTCCCCCCTGTCGCCCTTCCTGTCCCTCTGTCTCCTCTGTCTGTGTCATCCCTATCCCCGTCCCCTCTTTTGCTGTCCCATCTGTCCCCATTCCTGTCCCTCTGTCCCCATCCTTGTCCCTCTGCCCCTGTCCCCATTCCTGTCCACTCTGACCCCTCTGTCGCCTCTGTCCCTGTCCCCCATGTCCGTCCCTCTGTCCACGTCCCCCCTGTCGCTGTGCCCTCTGTCCCCTCTTTTGCTGTCTCATCTGTCCCAATTCCTGTCCCTCTGTCCCCCTGTCCCGATTCCTGTCCCCATTCCTGTCTCTCTGTCCCCCCTGTCCCTGTCCCCTCTGTCCCCTCTCTCCCGGTCCTCATTCCTGTCCCTCTGGCTCTGTCCCCGTGTCTTCTTTGTTGCTGTGCCCTCTGTCCCCTCTGGTGCTGTCCCTTCTGTCCCTCTGTCCCTGTCCCCATCCCTGTCCCTCTGTCCCCATCCCTCTGTCCCTCTGTCCGTGTCCCTCTGTCCGTGTCCCTCTGTCCCTGTCCCCATTCCTGTCCCTCTGTCCCCATCCCTCTGTCCCTCTGTCCGTGTCCCTCTGTCCCCATCCCTGTCCCTCTGTCCCCATCCCTCTGTCCCCATCCCTCTGTCCCCTCTGTCCCTCTGTCCGTGTCCCTCTGTCCCTCTGTCCGTGTCCCTCTGTCCGTGTCCCTCTGTCCCTCCCAGGTGCGCAGGTCCCGCAGTGCCGCGCGTGGCGCTGCGGTTTCCATGGTGACGGTGCCGGGAACGTTCCCATGGATACGGAGCGGGATGGGGGAGCCCCGGAACCGGGGGGACGTTCCCGATCCAGGGGGACATTCCCGGAACCGGGGGGACGTTCCCGATCCAGGGGGGACATTCCCGGAACCGGGGGGACGTTGCTGGCATGGAGGAGGTGACAGGGGAGGCCCCAAAATCTCTGTCCTGTCCCCAGACCCCTCTCCTGTCCCCAGACTTCTGTCCTGTCCCAAAATCTCCCTCCTGTCCCCAAAATCTGTATTCTGTCCCCAAACCCCTGTCCTGTCCCTAAATCTGTGTCCTGTCCCCAATCCTCTCTCTTGTCCCCAAATCTCCCTCCTGCCCCCAGACCTCCCTCCTGTCCCCAAAATCTGTGGCCTGTCCCCAAATCCCTCTCTTGTCCCTAGGCCTCTCTCCTGTCCCCAAATCTCTCTCCTGTCCCCAAACCTGTGACTTGTCCCTGGACTTCTGTCCTGTCCCCAAATCTGTCCTGTCCCCAAAATCTGTGTCCTGTCCCTAAATCTGTGTCCTGTCCCCAAATTTGTCTTGTCCCCAAAAATCAGTGTCCTGTCCCTAAATCTGTGTCCTGTCCCCAAATCTCCTTCCTGTCCCTAAATCTGTGTCCTGTCCCTAAATCTGTGTCCTGTCCCCAAATCTGTCCTGTCCCCAAAATCCCTGCCCTGTCCCCTAATCTACTTCCTGCCCCCAATCTGTCCTGTCCCCAAAATCCTTGTCCTATCCCCAAACGTCTCTCCTGTCCCTAAATCCCTCACTTGTCCCCAGACCTCCCTCCTGACTCCAAAATCTGTGGCCTGTCCCCAAATCCTTCTTTTGTCCCCAAATCCTTCTCTTGTCCCCAAATCTCTCTCCTGTCCCCAAATCTCTCTCCTGTCCCCCAAACCTCCCTCCTGTCCCCAGCTCTCTGCCCTGTCCCCAAATCTCCCTCCTGTCCCCAAATTTCTGTCCCCAGACCCCTCCCCAGGGGCTGGGACCACCGGGAGTTTTGGGATTTTGTGGCACCAAACTCTGGGATCATCCCGGAAGGGCCGGACAAGGATGGAGCAGCTCCAGCAGGAAAATCGGGAATGTCCATCCTGGGCACAGGAGCTCCAGGAAAATCAGGAACGTTCATCCTGGAAATCAGGAGCTCCGGGCTGACCCAGTTTTGGAGTCCAGAGCCTGAAGGAGCTGCAGGAAACAGGGAGAGGGAAAAATCCCAAAGGATGGAGGGACAGCACACAGGGAATGGCTCCCAGCCATGGGTGGCATCTTGGCAATGAGGAATTCCTGCCTGGGCTGGCATTGCCAGAGCAGCTGGGGCTGCCCCTGATCCCTGGGATGGGGTTTGGAGCAGCCTGGCACAGTGGCAGGTGTCCCCAGGTGGTGGCACTGGGTGATTGTTCATGTCCCCTCCCATTCTGTCGTTCCCTGATCCTATTCCAGAAATCCGGAGAATCCCAAAAAGCTCTGCCCGGGATCCCTGAATTCCCCCCCATTCCCGGCCCTGCTCAGGGGTGGCCCTGTCCCTGTGCCGGACATTTGGGGACACTGATGTGCCCCCTTGTCCCGCTGGTGTCCCCATGTCCCCAAGGGGGTGGTGCTCGCCCTTTAATGCCCGCTCCGGCCCCTCCGCGCTGTCCCAGTGCCCCTGGAAGAGCGGGAGAGGAAAAATCCATGGAATTACCCGGCAGGCGCTGGGGACACTGCGGGGACACTGCGGGGACACTGCGGCCGCCCGCGGGCGATCGATGCTCCCCGCGCTGTCCCCGTGTCCTGGCACGGGCGGGGACTCCAGGGGGACAATCCTGATCCTGTCCCTTCCCTGTTCCTGCTCCCTCCCCCTGTTCCTGTCCCTTCTCCTGTCCCTGTCCCTTCCTCTTCTGTCCTTTCTCCTGTCCCTGTCCCTTTCCCCGTCCCCTTCCCCTGCTCCTGTCTGTGTCTCCTCTTTCTGTGCTTGTCCCCTGTCCCCGTCCCCGGCTTTGTCCCCGACCCCCCCGCGGTGACAAAGGACACGCGGGGCTGGCCCGGGCCGCTGTCCCCGTGTCCCCGTCACGTGGCTTGGGGACAGCAGCGGTGACCTCGCCGTGGCCAGATAAGCGCGGGGACAGCCTGGCAGGGCTGGCACGGGGCTGGCACCGCCCCAGGGATCGGCCCCGGTGGCACCGCCAGCCACGGTGGCACTGCCAGCCCCGCGGGACAGTCCCCGTGTCCCCGTGTCCCCATTCCCGAGGGTTCCAGGGTCACTCAGGAACGGCCCCGCGGGTGACAAACGGCGCCGGTTGTCCCCAGGCCCGGCCCGAGTGACATTCCCGAGCCTTCCAGGAGGGATTGGATCCCTGATCCTTCCAGGACAGGGTTGGATCCCTGATCCTTGTAGGAGGGTCTGGCTCCCTGATCCGGGTGAGGGATTTTGGCTCCCTGGTTGTTCCAGGTGAGGGATTGGCTCCAGATCCCCTCCCTGATCCTTCCCAGAGGGGGATTGGATCCCCGATCCTTCCAGGGCAGGGTTTGGCTCCCCTGAGAATTCCAGGGCAGGGTCTGGATCCCTGATCCAGCCAAGGTTGTGACTCCCTGAACCTTCCAGGCTGTCCAGATCCTTCCAGGTGAGGATTGGGGTTCCCTGATCCTTCCAGGATCCCTGATCCAGGTGAGGCTTTGGGCTCCCTGGTTTTTCCAGGTGAGGGATTGGATCCCAGATCCTTCCAGGGCAGGGATTGGATCCCTGATCTTTCCAGGTTTCATGCTCCTGATCCTTCCAGGATCCCTGATCCGGGTGAGGGATTTTGGCCCACTGGTCCTTCCACATTCCCTGATCCAGATGAGGCTTTGGCTCCCTGATCTTTCCAGGCTCCCAGATATTTCCAGGACAGGGATTGTCTCCAGATCCTTCCAGGGCTGGGCTTGGCCCGTTTGATCCTTCCAGGATTCCTCATCTTTCCAGGCTCCCTGGTTCTTTCGGGAGAGGGATGGGATCCCTGATCCAGGTGAGGTTTGGCTCCCCTGAGAATTCCAGGTGAGGGTTTGACCCCAGATCCTTCCAGTCCTGGCCCCCAGGTTTTTCCAGGTGAGGGATTGAATCCCCGATCCCTGATCCAGGGAGGGTCTGGATTCCTGATCCTTCCAGGATCCCTGATCCAGGTGAGGCTTTGGCAGCCGGAGCCACAGGGCTGGATCCAGCTCTGGAAGAACAGGAATAATTTGGGGTCCCTGGAAAGAAGGGCAGGAATCATTTGGGATCCCTGGAAGGACAGGAATAGTTTGGGATCCATGGAAAGAAGGACAGGAATTGTTTGGGATACCTGGAAGGACAGGAATAGTTTGGGATTCCTGGAAAGAACGGCAGGAATTTTTTGGGATACCTGGAAGGACAGGAATCTTTTGGGATTCCTGGAAAGAAGGGCAGGAATTGTTTGGGATCTGTGGAAAGAAGGGCAGGAATTGTTCAGGATCCCTGGAAGAGCAGGAATTGTTTGGGATCTGTGGAAAGAAGGGCAGGAATCTTTTGGGATCCCTGGAAGGACAGGAATAGTTTGGGATTCCTGGAAAGAAGGGCAGGAATTGTTTGGGGTCCTGGAAAGAAGGGCGGGAATTGTTTGGGATCCCTGGAAGGGCAGGAATCTTTTGGGATTCCTGGAAAGAAGGGCAGGAATTGTTCAGGATCCCTGGAAGGGCAGGAATCTTTTGGGATTCCTGGAAAGAAGGGCAGGAATTGTTCAGGATCCCTGGAAGGGCAGGAATTGTTTGGGATTCATGGAAAGAAGGGCAGGAATTGTTTGGGATCCCTGGAAGGGCAGGAATTGTTTGGGATCCATGGAAAGAAGGGCAGGAATTGTTCAGGATCCCTGGAAGAGCAGGAATCGTTTGGGATCCATGGAAAGAAGGGCAGGAATTGTTTGGGATCCCTGGAAGGGCAGGAATTGTTTGGGATCCAGGACCCCTCTCCCGTGTGGCCAGGCAGTGGCAATTCCAGGACTGGAAAATCCCAGTCAGGATTTTCCCAGCTCTTCCTGGGCCCATTCCCAGCGATCCCAGCGATCCCAGCAGGACACCAGGTCTCCCTCGGCCCTGTCATTCCTGGCTGGTTTTCCCAGAAAAAGCTCGGGAATGGCCTCACCTGGGCACACGCCGAGCCAGGTGCTTCCCAAAAATCCCTTTTCCCAAAGGATCCCGGGTTTTCTGGATGGGGATGTGGGACTGAGGAGGAGGCAGCAGCTTCCCAGCCGTCCCTGGGCTTGGGAAAACTGGGAAAGTTGGGAAAGGGAGGGAATTTAACCTGGATTCTGCCAGGGAAAAGTGCCAGGCCCAGGGAAAAAATCCAACCCCAGGGGAAAATTCCAATCCCGGGGAGAAATTTCAATTCCAGGGAAAAGCTCCAATCCAATCTGAAAATCCACCCAAAAAATCCCCCCAAAAATTCCCAAAAATCCTTTCCGGGTCTCCCCATCCTGCTGCCCTTTTCCCAGGGTTCTCCCAGCTGGACTCCCTCTGGAATTTCCCTCTGAATTTCTGTCATCTCTGGAATTTCTGTTCCCTCTGGAATTGCTGCTCCCAGCGCTGGAATTTGGGCGAGGCTCCAGATTTATAATCCCAAAATGATGGGAAGAAGGGTGGGAAATCTGGGAATTCTGTTCCTGAAGGAAAAGGAGGGAAGGAGACTCTGCTCTGACCCTCTTGGGAATGCTCAGAAATCCAAGGAATTCTCAGAAATTCAAGGAAAACACCACTGCAGGAAAAAAAAAGTCTTGTAATATTTTTCTAGCTCCCTTGGAAGCTTTTCCAACCTTTTTTTCCCCGGCTATTGGAATGAGACTCTTTGGGTTGTGATTCCTAAAAGATTCCATGGATTCCTTGGGAAAGAAAAGTGGAAATTTTTTGATTTCATGAGCAAAAAAGTGGATTTAAGGAGGGAAAATGACTCTGCAAAATGGAATTTGGGGAATTATTCCATCGTGGCATTTTTTCCAGCCTTTCCCAGACAGGGCCTTAAAATTATTGGGAACTAATGAGGGATGGAAAAAAAAAAGGGAAAATCCCAGGGATCGCCATCTGGAGCACTCCATTTGTGGGATAACAAGGCAGAGAGAGGGGGAAAAAATGGGAATAAATCAAATCCAGGATTTGGGAAAGGGAGGGAGGAGAATTTGGGATGGGATTGGGGCATGGATGCGAAGGGATCCAAAGGGGTTTCCTGTCTATGCCAGGCCACAGGGCAGGAGGATCCCGGTGGTTTTCCCTGTTTATCCTGATTTTTCTCCTTCCCAAGTGCATTTTCCCGACTGGAATTTTGGGGTTCTCCCGCTGTTTTTCCTCATCCCTCGGGGTGGGATCCCAAAGTTTCTTTGTGGGGTCCCTTTAGGGGATGGATCCTGCTGGGAAAATTCCATGGAATTCCCGAGGAGATTCCATGTGAAAAGTGGGGCCGGTCCCAGATTTCTTGAGGGAATGGGCCCAGCTGGGGGAATTTTTGGGGTCCAGGGATCCCCTTTAAGATTTCTCATGAGGAATTTCTCCTTCCTGAGGGATATTCCAGAGGATCCCTGTGGGAATGTCCATGGGGAGAGTGGGAATTCACTCCTGGACTTTTCCTTGGGAATGGCCCTTCCCGGAGGGATATTCCAGAGGGTCCCTGTGGGGGTGTCCATGTCCATCCTGGGGATCCTTTCCCGAGGGATAATCCCTGCTGGGAACGGGGATTCCAGGAGTCCCTTCCCAGATTCCTCCGTCCTTGGGAATGCCCTTCCTGGTGGGATATTCCCGGGGGTCCCTGTGGGAATTCACTCCTGGGCTTTTCCCGGGGAATGCCCTTCCTGAGGGGACGTTCCAGAGGGTCCCTGTGGGGGTGTCCCTGTCCATCCCGGGGGTCCCATCCCAGATTTCTCCTGAGGATTGGTCACTTTTTCGGGACAATCCCTGTTGGGAGGGTTTGTGGAATCTGGTGAGAATGCCCATAGGGAGAGTGGGAATTCACTCCTGCACTTTTCCCGGGGAATGCCCTTCCCGAGGGGACGTTCCAGAGGGTCCCTGTGGGAGTGTCCCTGTCCATCCCGGGTGTCCCGTCCCAGATTTCCCCATCCCTCGGGAGCTCCGCTTTCTCCCCGCTGGCTTTGCCAGTCCCAGGGCTCCTCCCGGGGCTCCGGGATGCCTCTCCCGGCTCTGTCCCGCCGCTCCGCTCACCCCTCGCTTCCCCCCGCAGGGCCCCGGGCGGGCGCTGAGCGCGGCCCCGGCGCGGTGCGGAGCCGGAGCCGGAGCCGGTGCCGGTGCCGGTGCGGGAGCGGAGCGGGCGCGGGCCGCCCGCCGCGGCGCACGGAGCATGCCTCTGAGCCCCGCGGGCAGCAAGCATGAGAGCCCCGAGTCGCCGCCGCCGGAGCCGCCGCCGGAGCGCCAGCCCCGCGTCAGCAGCAGCAGCGGGGAGCCGAGCCCCGGCCTGCGGGAGGAGCCGCGCCTGGAGCCGGCCCGGGGCCACGGCGGGCCCCGCTCGCCCAAGCTGGCGGCCCCGGCGCGCATGGAGGAGCCCGCGCCCGGCGCCATCGTGGTGCGCATCGGCATCCCCGACCTGCAGCAGACGGTGAGCGCCGAACGGGGGCACCGGGCGGGAGGGAGGGAGAGAGGGAGCCCCGAGCGGCCGCCGCCGCGCCGGGACCGCCCTGAGCCGGGATGCGCGGCGGGAGCCGCACCGAGCCGGGAGGGAGGCGCACCGGGACCGCGCCGAGCCGGGATGCGCAGCGGGAGGCGCACCGGGACCGCGCCGAGCCGGGATGCGCAGCGGGAGCCGCACCGGGAGCGCGCCGAGCCGGGATGCGCAGCGGGAGCCGCACCGGGAGCGCCACCGCGAGCCGCCCGCGCCGGGATGCGCAGCCCAGAGCGGCCCCGATCCGCACCCAGAGCAGCCCCACCCGCGCTCACACACCGGGCCCGCTCCGCGCCGGGATCCGCGCACGGACCGGCCCCAAACCTCGCTCAGACCGGCCCCGTTCTGTACCCGGGCCGGCTCCAAACCTCGCTCAGACCGGCCCCAATCCGCACCAGGACCGGTCCCGACCCTCTCTCAGTCGGGTCCCGATCTGCGCCCCGATCCGCACCCGGTTCGGCGCCGCTCCAGCGCTGGCGGCAACCCGCATCCCGTCCCGCATCCCGTCCCGCATCCCGCCCGCTCTCGGCCCCGCCGCCGCCCCGGCAAACTTCTCCCCGCCACGGGCCCGGCAGGACGGGTCCCATTGCCCGAGTCACCGGTGTCCCCACCCCGGTGTCCCCCCGCTCCCGCTGCCATCCCGGGGTGCTGCGGTGCAGCCACGCCGCGGGGCCGCTCCCCGCCCCAGGGATCCGCACTCACCGGGACCGGGAACGGGACTGGGACCGGGATTGGCACCGGGATTGGCACCGGGACCAGGCTGGGATCGGGCAGCAGGGGCGGCTCCATCACTAGCCTAGAACGGGGAGTAGCTCTGGGACTGAGATTGGGACTGAGATTGGGACTGGGACTGAGATTGGGATCGGCTCCAGGGCCAGGCTGTGGGGCTGCGGTGCTGCTGTGTGATGGGCACTCATGTCCAGGGTTCTCTGCTGGGCTGGACAGTGGTGGTGTGGGGGACAATGGAATGGTGTGGGGTGATGGACACTGGAATGGTGTGGGGTGATGGACACTGGAATGGTGTGGGGTGATGGACACTGAAATGGTGTGGGGTGATGGACACTGGAATGGTGTGGGGGTGATGGACACTGGAATGGTGTGGGGGTGATGGACAATGGAATGGTGTGGATGTGATGGACACTGGAATGGTGTGGGGGTGATGGACACTGGAATGGTGTGGGGGTGATGGACACTGGAATGGTGTGGGGGTGATGGACGCTGGGATGGTGTGGGGGTGATGGACACTGGGATGGTGTGGGGGTGATGGATGCTGGAATGGTGTGGGGTGATGGACACTGGAATGGTGTGGGGGTGATGGACACTGGGATGGTGTGGATGTGATGGACACTGGAATGGTGTGGGGTGATGGACTCTGGAATGGTGTGGGGTGATGGACACTGGAATGGTGTGGGGTGATGGACACTGGAATGGTGTGGGGTGATGGACACTGGGATGGTGTGGGGGTGATGGACACTGGGATGGTGTGGGGGTGATGGACACTGGGATGGTGTGGGGGTGATGGATGCTGGAATGGTGTGGGGTGATGGACACTGGGATGGTGTGGGGGTGATGGACACTGGGATGGTGTGGGGTGATGGACACTGGGATGGTGTGGGGGTGATGGACTCTGGAATGGTGTGGGGGTGATGGATGCTGGAATGGTGTGGATGTGATGGACACTGGAATGGTGTGGATGTGATGGACACTGGAATGGTGTGGATGTGATGGACACTGGAATGGTGTGGATGTGATGGACACTGGAATGGTGTGGGGTGATGGACACTGGGATGGTGTGGGGGTGATGGACACTGGGATGGTGTGGGGGTGATGGACACTGGGATGGTGTGGGGCAATGGACACTGGAATGGTGTGGGGGTGATGGACACTGGAATGGTGTGGGGGTGATGGACACTGGGATGGTGTGGGGGTGATGGACACTGGAATGGTGTGGGGGTGATGGATGCTGGAATGGTGTGGGGGTGATGGACACTGGAATGGTGTGGGGGTGTTGGACTCTGGAATGGTGTGGATGTGATGGACACTGGAATGGTGTGGGGTGATGGACACTGGAATGGTGTGGGGTGATGGACACTGGAATGGTGTGGGGTGATGGACACTGGAATGGTGTGGATGTGATGGACGCTGGAATGGTGTGGGGCGATGGACACTGGAATGGTGTGGGGGCGATGGACACTGGGATGGTGTGGGGGTGTTGGACACTGGAATGGTGTGGGGGTGTTGGACACTGGAATGGTGTGGGGGTGATGGACACTGGGATGGTGTGGGGCGATGGACACTGGAATGGTGTGGGGGTGATGGACACTGGGATGGTGTGGGGTGATGGACACTGGAATGGTGTGGGGTGATGGACGCTGGAATGGTGTGGATGTGATGGACGCTGGAATGGTGTGGATGTGATGGACACTGGGATGGTGTGGGGGTGATGGACACTGGAATGGTGTGGATGTGATGGACGCTGGAATGGTGTGGATGTGATGGACACTGGGATGGTGTGGGGGTGATGGACACTGGAATGGTGTGGATGTGATGGACACTGGAATGGTGTGGGGGTGATGGACACTGGAATGGTGTGGGGGTGTTGGACTCTGGAATGGTGTGGGGGCGATGGACACTGGGATGGTGTGGGGTGATGGATGCTGGAATGGTGTGGGGGTGATGGACTCTGGAATGGTGTGGGGGTGATGGACACTGGAATGGTGTGGGGTGATGGACCCTGGAATGGTGTGGGGGTGATGGACCCTGGAATGGTGTGGGGGTGATGGACGCTGGAATGGGGGGCACATGTGCCAGTGCCATTGGTGGGATGTGCCAGAGTGACCCCAGAGGGACCCCGAAGTCCAGGAGTGACCCCAGGGGTAACCCAGGAGTGACCCAGGCATTACCCCTGAAGTGACCATCCGAGTGACCCAGGAGGGCACAGCACTCCAGGAACCTGGAATTCCCTGGAACTGGGGTGTTTGTAGGGAATGAGAGGCAGGAAAAGCTGGAGGGCTGCGGCAATGGGGTAATTAACAGCTCTCATTAGGGGAGTGGGCAGCTGGAGGTGACAAGGGTGAGGTGACAAGGCTGAGGTGACAGACCTGGGGTGAGCAGAGGGCACCAAGGTGGGTTGGAGCCTCTTGGAAAGGAAAAATTCTCTTTTGGGGCCTGGCGTGGGGTTCCCACGGGGACAGCAGGGTGGCGGCACTGGGGACACAGGGTTGGCAGAGACCAGTGACACTGGGGACATCGAGCCTGTGTCTCGTGGCACTGGGGACACGGAGCTGGCAGAGGCTGGTGACACTGGGGACACTGAGCCTTTGGTCAGTGGCACTGGGGGCTCGTGGGCTGTGTCTGGTGGCACTGGGGACACGGAGCTGGCAGAAGCCAGGTGTCACTGGGGACATCAAGTCTGTGGTTAGTGGCACTGGGGACCCCGACCTGGCAGTGCCTGGTGGCACTGGTGACACCGAGCTCTCAGAGGCCAGTGACACTGGGGACATGGAGCCTGTGGTCAGTGACAATGGGTACTCATGGGCTGTGTCTGGTGGCACTGGGGACACCAAGCTGGCAGAGGTCAGTGGCACTGGGGACATCGAGTTTGTGGTCAGTGGCACTGGGGACACCAAGCAGGTAGTGACTGGTAGCACTGGGGACACAGAGATGGCAGAGGTCAGTGGCACTGGGGACACCAATGCTGTGTCTGGTGGCACTGGGGACACCAATGCTGTGTCTGGTGGCTCTGGGGACACCAAGCTCTCAGAGGCCAGTGGCACTGGGGACACCGAGTCTGTGGCCAGTGGCACTGGGGACACCAATCCTGTGTCTGGTGGCTCTGGGGACACCGAGCTGGCCAAGAGCCATCACAGAGGTGCGCCTGGAGCTCCAGATCCACGGCCAGTGTTCCACCAGCTCTTCCATAAAAACTCTGCTGGGGATGGGAATTCTTTGGGATCACCAGCATGGGAATTCTTTGGGGTCACTGGGATGGAATTCTCTCAATCATCAGTCTGGGAATTCTTTGGGATCACTGGGAAAGGAATTCTTTGGGATCATCAGTTTTCCAGCCCCAAGTCCGGCTCCATCCCAGCATTCCCGAGGTCAGGACTGCCATAAAGCTCAGGTTATGGAATCCCCATCTTTGTTCTGGGAGGCTCCAGGTGGGGTTTGAAAGTCCCAGGAAGTTTTCCTGCCCTCCTGGAATTTGCTCATCCCAAATCCCTGGGATTCCGTGGAAGTGCTGGAATTCCCACGTGCAAATCTCCCCCCAGTTTTCCTGGGAATGAAGGGCCTTTTCCGTCGGCACATCCCGGTTTTTATCACCTGCATCTGAGCCAGGGAAGAGAGCTTAAATTCCCCACACCTGGAAAATCCTGGGAAAGCTCCTGGTGGGTGGTGGAGCTGCTCCAGGGAGCTGCAATTCCCAAAACCTCTGGAATTGCTCCCAACCCTCGGCATTCCAGAGTTCCGGAAGGTTTGGGACAATGCCCTCGGGTCAGTGCTGGGAATGTTGGGATTATTTTGTGCAGGGCCAAGACTTGGACTTGGAGATCCTGGGGAGGGTTTTCCAGCTTGGAATGTTCTGGAATTCCATGAGAATGGGGAAGATTTTCAGGGAATGAGGCTGTGGGAAATGAGGAATTTTTGAGGTCTTTCCTCCTCTTTTCTCCTTCCCTTCCCTTCCCAAGTGTCCTGTGGCGTGATGGGATCCCAATTCCCGGTTCTCCCACTTGGATTGTGGATGGAGGAGGTTGGACCTTCCTGAGGTGTCCAGGGGGTCTGGAATGTCCTGGAATGTCCTGGGGTGTCCAGGTGGGAGGTTGGGAATGTCCTGACGTGTCTGAGCAGGTCTGGAATGTTCTGAGGTGTCCAGGGGTTCTGGAATACCCTGGAATTGTCTGAGCAGAGGGTCTGGAATGTCCTGAGGTGTCCAGGGGTTCTGGACTATCCTGGGATGTCCTAGCAGGTCTGGAATGTCGTGGAATGTCCTGGGGTGTCCAAGCAGAGGGTCTGGAATGTTCTGGGGTGTCCAGGTGGGACATCTGGACTTTCCTGGGATGTCCAGGCAGGTCTGGAATGTCCTGGAGTGTCCAGAAGGTTGGGAAGCCGGGGACGTCCCCACTGCTCCCAGTGCAGGATTCCAGGGAATCCATGGAATGTCCCATTGACCCCATTATGAGATTCCAGGCAATCCATGGGATGTCCCACTGATCCCAGTGCAGCATTCCAGGAATCCAGCCGTGATCCAGGATCCGGGCTCAGCCTGGAGCTCCAGGTGTTTCCCATCCTGGAGCTTTTCCATAGGGCCGGGAACTGATTTCCTTGGACACCCTGAGCTCCAGAGATTCCCAAACCTGTGATTTTTTTTGGAATTTGAGAACCTGGATCACTCCCCGAGCTGGGAATGTGATCGTGGCAAAAGGGGGGTGCAGGAATCCCTGAGGATCCTTTGGAGCTTCCCTGTCCCATCCCGGAGCTGTGGATCCTTCGGGAAGAGCCATTCCCGCCTCCGGCTGCTCCGTGGGAAGGGTGGTGGAGACCCGGGATAAAATTATCCCAACCTCCCACGGGGTCCGCGAGCTCGGAGCCGGATTTTAAGGAGACAGGAACACGCCCGAGCTGGGGTTGGTTCCTCTGGAACAATTCATGGATTCTGTGCCGTTAAATCCCACGGGAAAACCCATTCCTGAAATTTGGCGGGAGCGCTTTGGGAGCAGCCTCCTTCTTTGGTAGGAAAAGGTGGCAAATCCAGGAAAAATCCTGGGAATGTGCCGAGTTTTCCTCTCTGTCAGCGGTGATGGAATCCTGGAGGTGCTGGAGCAAACCTTGGGATCATCCCATGGGAATGGGCTCTGTGGGGGCTGGCACTGCCTGTGATTCCAGAGGTTTTCCATTTGTTTTTCCTCTGGAAGCAGGGGAAAACTCATTCCAAGAAACCACAGGTTCAGCACATCCCAGGAAAACTGGAATGGGGAGAGATGGGAGGCTCCTGCAGCCTCGGGAAGCTGCTGGCATTCCCAGGGCTGGAATTTATGGGAACAGCTGGGAAAGGTCAGGGATGTGCAGCCAGGGGGGAACTTTCCAAAAGTTTTCCTTCCCCATTTCATGCTGGGAGTTCTTCCTTTTCCCTTCAAAATCATGGAAAAATTGGAATTCAAATAAAATCCCAGCTGGATTTATCTGGGAGCAGCTCCCGGCATTGGATGGACCGGGAGTGTCCAGTTGGAATTCCAGAGGTTTTTCCTGATGTTTTCCAGGATGCGTTGGGAGCTCCCAGCCCTGATCCCTCAATCCTTGGAATTCCCACATTTTTTCCCTTCCAAGGTGGTTTTTAGCCGAGAGCCTCCCAGTTTTCCTCCGGCTTTGCTGAGGAGATTCCTCGGTCTTCCAAGGCTGGGTGGGAATGGGAATTCTGCCTGGGAATTCCTTTGGGATGTGGAAGAGGAGGCTCCTGCCCATCCCATGTGGCCAATTCCTGGGAAGGAAAGGGAGAACATGGAAAAGGGAGGGATGAGAGTGGAGATCCCACAGGAATGTGGATTCCAAGGGATGGGAACACCTGGAAAAGTGAGGGATGAGAGTGGGAATGTGGATTCCAAGGGAAGAGAGAACATGGAAAAGTGTGGGATGAGGGATCGCTCCCCTTCGCACCAATTCCCTGCCTCCATCCCAAAGCTTTTCCATTCCCTGTTTTCCCAGTACTTAGATCCCGAAATTCCCATCTCCATTCTCCACTTTCCAGCCATGGGAACACCGTAAAAAGAGGGAAAATCAGGAGAATTTGATTCCTGCAAGGGGAAAATCAGGATGTAGGGAATGGCCCTTGGGAATGGCCCCAAACCTTTGATCCTTCCCTGCTTTCGCACTGCGGCAAAAACCCTGGGATGTCGAGAGTTCCAATGGAATTTTCCCCCGTTTTAGGGCAGAATCAAAGCGCTTCCAAACAGGCCGGGAGCTGCTTTTTGCTTGGAGCTTCCCATTGTTTTTCCATGGAAATGCGGCTCCTTTCAGATCCGCCGGATCGTGCTCCATGAATGGAGCAGCTGCTCCGCTTTTTTCCCTCTTCCCCATTTCCATTTTCCCCGTCCCCATTCCTGCAGGTGCTGCCTGCGGATTTTTCCAGGCTTTTTGTGGCTTTTTTGGGGGTTTTTTTGGGAGCTGTTTTCCCTTGGTGGCCGTTGGAGCATCCGGAGGGAGGATCCGGATGGAGCTGAGTGAGAGTGTCCCAAAAACCGGTGGGAATCAAATGAGTGATTCCCAAAAATCCCCTGGAAGGATTCAGGTGCTTTAACCATAAATCCTGAAATCCCTGAGCTTGGAAAAGAATTCCAAGATCAAATCCAAGCTGGGCCTGATCCAAATCATGGAGCTCTGAGAGCCCCATCCAGGAATTCCTTGGATTCCTCCATGGATGGCCATCCCGGCTTTTCCAGCCCCATCCCAGTTTTTCCAGACCCTTCCTGGCTTTTCCAGACCCTTCCCAGCTTTTCCAGCCCCATCCCGGCTTTTCCAGCCCCATCCCAGTTTTTCCAGACCCTTCCCGGCTTTTCCAGACCCTTCCCGGCTTTTCCAGACCCTTCCCAGCTTTTCCAGCCCCATCCTGGCTTTTCCAGGCCCTTCCCGGTTTTTCCAATCCACGATCCAGAGGAAACATTGGAAAGCTGCAGTTCCACCACATTTAAGTGGCTTTTTCCACCCCAAATTTGAACAATTCCATGGAAATAAATCCCATTTATCCCAAACAATTGCCCTGGCACATTCCAGACAATGACGAGCAGCAGAACCTCCCAAAATATTCCAGCACAACCCCAAATCCCGGGAATTGCCCCGGGGGCAAAGTCACCCTCTGTGAGCTCAATCAAACAAAGTGGATTGATCGGGATCTGAGCAATTCCCGATTTTATCTGGGAGAAATCCGCCGGCAGCAAAATCCGCCCGCAAATAACCGGAGCTGCCGCGTGTTCCCAATCCGCTGCTTTTTCCAAGGAAAATCCGACTCGGATCAAGCCGTGACCAGCACATTTGCAATTTAATAAATTTAGAAGATTTTACGACCAAAATTCCCTTTTTTTCTCCTCCCAAGCGGATTTGCTGGAACAGGATGCATCCATTGAGGCAATTTTCATGGAAAACGTCAATCCCATCTTTTCATTTTCCAGCCATTTTTTTCGGGAAGAGCACATTCCGTGCTTAATAAAGAGGGATTCTGAGTCATTTGAGGCGAGGAAAAATTGGCATGAAAAGAAAATTAGTTGAGCACTTGGAAATATTCCTAAAAAAAAAAATATCAGGAATAACGGCTCTGAATTCCATCTGCTGGATTCCTTGGGAATGTGGGAGCAATGAAAGAGCTCCAGCAGGAGAAAAAGGAAGAGGAGGAAAAAAGGGATTTTTTTTTTTCCCCAGAATTCCTTAAATTGAGGGTTTCTTGTGGCCAGTAAAATCTTGGAGTTGGGGGTTGTCAAATTCTGGGAATTGCCCAAAACAGTGGGAATGGGGAAGGTAAAGGAACTCTTGGAAGGGTTCACAGCTTCCATTGGGAAGGGAAGGGAAGGGAAGGAAATTCTTGTCTGGATTCCCGTTGAGGATCCACAAGGGAGTGCCCTGGAGGAGCTGGAAAATCCCACAGATCCTGCTGGGAATCCCAAGAACTCCAGGATTCCCTCATTCCCTTGGCATGCAGATGGGATCCCTAGAGGAGAGTGGGAATTAGAACATTTAAGGAATGCCGTGGGATTGGATCTGGAAACCCCATGGATACAAAAGGGAGAAGAAAAGGCTGGAATTCCCTGTCCATGGTCAGTTTGTCCCGGCAGGAAATAGTGGAAAAGGGGCTGGAATTAATGAGGGAATTCAGGAATGTCTGGGATCCAGAGCACAAAAGAAGCAGCAGGAGAAAGTTTTGCACATTCCATGGGGAAGTTCCAGATCCTCGGGATAAGGAGGGGATGGAGTGGGGCCAGGGAAAGGAATGAAGCTGGGAAGGGGCTGGAAAGCTCTGGAGGAATTTGGGAAAACTCTGGAGGGGTTTTGGATTTGGGCTGGAAAACAGGCAAACACCGGAGGGATTTGGGAAAGATCTGGAAAACTCCAGAGGGATTTGGAAAGGGGCTGGAAACCTCCAGAGGGGTTTGGGATTTGACCTGGAAAACTCCAGAGGGACTTGGGAAAACTCTGGAGGAGTTTGGGGTTTGGGCTGGAAATCTCCAGAGGGTTTTGGGATTTTGGCTGGAAAACTCCAGCTGGATTTGGGGTTTGGGCTCAGCCTGGAGCAGAGGCGGCTCCGGGGCTCCTTCGGGACGGGCTCTGGCTCATCCTGGGATTCTCAGGGAAGCTTCTGGAAGCCCTGGGCCGCCCTGGGGCTCCCTCATTCCCGAGGGATTTCCCTTTGCTTCCCAGATTTCCATCGGGCCTGGGCTGGGCTTGGGGTTGGGCCGATTTCCGGGCTTTGGCTTCTCCTCTTCCAAATGGAAATTTCTTTTTTTTTTTATTTCTTTGCTTAATCCCAGATCCTATCCCACCTCATTCCCACATTTTATATTGTTCCAGCTTTTCCAGTTTTTTCCATGCTGATATCCATGAAAATTTTAAGTAATTAATTCAAATCACCCCAAAAAAGGATTAATTAACCCTCATCCATTCCCACACTCCAGGAATTTTGCTTTTCCATGGAAAAATTCCTTCAGCCGGGCTGTTAAAACTCATTTTTCGGGATGATCCCGGTTGGAATCAAACATTCCGCAGCCCCCTTTGTCCGGGATCTTCAATTATCCTGACATTCACGGGTCACCAATTAACTAATTAATTATGGTTGATTAATTAACCAGTCAAATCCTCCCCCCCCGTTCCCATCGGGGATCGATAGAAATTCCGGCTTTTTTTTTTATCCTGGTTTTTTACAGAATGAGGGAAGCCTGGTGCAAGGAACAGGAGAAGGAATGAGCTCGTCCTTCGGAATGATGGAATTTTTTTTTCCTGGAAAATTATTTCTGGGAGGTTTTATTGAGAATTTGGGAAAATTTGGGTGGGAAAAGTCCTTAAAGAACCTCAGATTCCAATGGGAACCTGGGAAGGCTTTTCCAAGCTCATCCAACCCTGCCTGGAATTTGATAAGAATTCCCTGAAAAATTTCAAAAATGAGGAATTATTATCCAAGCCCACTTCTATTAATTAGCAATAAATAAATAAATAAATATTAACTTATTAATAATTTATTAATTAATCCTTTATTAATTGAAATTTCCTGCCCAATTTCTCCTTTTCCCTCCCTTCCCATTAAATCCCCTTTGGAATTTCATCGGATTCAAACCCCGATTTGATTTTGCATCAAAAAAAATCCTGTCATTTATTATTCAGCTTTCCCATGGTTAATTCCCATTTTTCCAGCAAAAAGTTGGAATTTTTATCCACACCATTTTCAACCTGCATTTTTCCAGATTTTTTTTTGCATGGATGCATCACATCCTTGGTTTTTTCTTGGCTGGTTCGGAGTTTTCCGACATTTTTTTTTGTGCGGTTTCACACTAAATAATCAGATCCTTGTTTTTTGTGGGAGGCAGGAGAGAAAATTCCATAGGAATGTGCAGGATTCCAATTCAAGCTGGGAATTAATGGAAGGAAAATCCCAATTTTAACCAGGTAAAACAGGGATAGGAGGGAAAATTCCCCCTTTTTTCTCCAGCTCAGAATTTTGTATTTTTCCTGGGAATCTGAGCGTGGAGCTGGAGGTTGGAATTTCCTGGGAACGGCCCCTGGAAGCGTTGGACCAATCCCGGCAGGATTGATCCAGAGGGGAGTGGTTGGGTAAGTTTATCAACATTCCCAGGATTTATTTGGCTTGGGATTCAAAGCTCCGGAGCAGATGCTTCCAGAGGATCCATGGAAAACAGGGATAGCCCTTCCATGGAAAACAGGGATAGCCCTTCCATGGAAAACAGGGATACTCCTTCCATGGGATTTTGTCCCCTTGGAACATCCAGGGGGACACGAAGGGACGACAAGGAAAAGATGGAGCCACCAGTGAGAAAAGTTGGGAATTTTCGCTCCAGGATGGAGCAGTCGGTGAGTGCTGGATTTTCCAAAGAATTCCTGTGGGAATTCCTGATGGGAATTCCCACCAGGATTGGAGGGATGGAGAGGGTGAGGAGGGAGGAATGTTGGCATTCTAAGTGGTGATTCCGTAGGGAAAAAGGATTTTTGGGAAGGAGCCGCCTTCGTGACCTAAAGAGCAGTGAACGGATCCGGGATTTTCCATGGAAAACCGGTAAATCCAGGAAAGAATTCCTGGAGAATTTGAACTGTTGGGTTTTCCTGGGAATGTGGTGGCCAAATGGGTTTGGAATCTTGAATAGGATTGGATATAAAGGGTGGGAATTCTGAGAAATTCCCGATTTGGAAATTTCAATTTGGATTGAATTAAAAGTTCCAGAGCAGCCACTTCCAGAGGCTCCTGCTGGAACTGAATTCCAAGAATTTCTGGGAGGGCTGGAACAGCTCCAGGGGGAAGGGAAGGAGCTTGGAACGGGAGAAATTCCCAAGGATGAGTTGTGGATTTTTTTTGGAAAGCACTGAGGAAAGGAGGGAGAACATTCCAAGGTTAAGGTGTTCAAAATTTGGGAAGGAATTTTGGGAAGAAGGAGACGCGAGGGCAAAGATCCAGCAGATCCTGGAATTCCTGAGGGATCAGGAAAGATCCTGGAAAAATGCTGGAAAAGTGAGGCAAGGGTGCTGCTTCCCAAGGGAAAATTCCAGCCTCAATCTGTTGGATCAGGAGCTGCCAGGAATGGACTGGGATGGCTTTTCCAGGGAATTGTGGTGTTTCCTTGAAATTCCTGATGGTTTTCCTTGTGGGGAACCTTTATCCCAGAAAACGGATGGAGCAAATCCCATGGGAAGCGCTGGGTGGGGTGGGGGGAGTGATTTCCCTGGAAACATTCCAAGATTCTGGGGACTTTGGGAATATTGGGATGGCCGGGGCTGTCAGTGCTGCAGCAAGTTTGGAATTCCGGGATTTTTGGACGGAGCTTTGAACCATGAATCACCGGATGGGATTTTGGGATTGGGTTTTGTGGCATGACACAACATCCAACGCCCTTCCCGATGGATCGACCCATGATTCACAGGAAAATCCCAAATCCTTTGTTTTTCTGGCTCCAGGAACTCCAGGTGCTTCCTGGATCCTCCCTCTCGCCCTTATCCCATTTTTTTTTGCTGGAAGTGGCTTCTCCAATCATGGAATTAAACTCCAGGAATGGCAGGGCCAGAATTTTCCTCAGGAGATGATCTAAGCCCCCAAATTCCTGCTTTTTTTTTCCCCAGCTGGCTCCGCAAACTGGTCCCAGTTTGACTTTGGAGGATGGAAAAAATTCCTGTGGATTCCTCCTCTCCTCCAGGATTGCTTTTCCCTGGATATCCAAAAATCCCAACTCCTTCCCAGGATTGTGGTCAGGAATGATGGGAATGGTGACATCCAGCCTGACCCAAGGTGGGATTTGGGAGTTCCAGGTGGGAATTCCCATGGATATTCCCAATCCTGTGGCTCTGATCCCTTCTCCTGCCAACCCACGGAAATTCAGGAGAATCCTGTGGGATTTTCCACCCTGTGGGAATGGGAATGCTGCTGGGATGGCATGGAAGGAGTAATCGGGAAGAAAACCAGGATCCTGGGAGAAATCCAAAGAGAATCCTTGGAAAAAAGCCGGGAAGGTGCCCTGGGCCTGGATTGGGGCTGGAACTGTGGCCTGGCTTTAGGAGGAACAATGTCAGGATCCACGTTGGGATCCATTCCTGGATCCATGTTGGGATCCATTCCCAGATCCATGTCAGGATCCATGCCTGGATCCATTCCCAAACCATGCCAGGATCCATGTTGGAATCCATTTCCGAATCCATGTTGGGATCCACGTTGGAATCCATTCTGGAATCAGTGTTGGGATCCAATTTGGGATCCATTCCCAAATCCATGTTTGGATCCACGTCCAGATCCGTGCCCGGAGTGTGACAATTCCTTAGGGACAGACACGGATCCATCTTCCTTTGTTTGTCCTATGAAAAATATCAGGAAAACTTGGGAGTTCTTAATTTCCCATAGCTCTGCCCCCTCCGAAACCCCCAAACCCCAACTGCTCCCTTTCCCTCCTTTATTCCCCCATTCCCTGGAGAACCTGGAGAACTCCCTTTTTCTCCCTGTTTCCCTTTGGAATTCACAGTGGGAATACCCAATTTTTGGGGGGTCTTTTAATAATTTATCCATAAAAACATGGGAATTCTTCATTTCTCATAGCTCTGCCCTCTCCAAACCCCAACTCCCTCATTCCCCCATTCCCTGGAGAACCTGGTGGATTCCCGTTTTCTCCTTCTCTTTCCCTATGGATTTCCCTTTGGAATTCACAGCGGGAACATCCAATTTTTTTTGGTTTTTAAAAAATAATTTATCCATAAAACCTTGGGAATTCCTCATTTCCTATAGCCCTGCCCTCTCCAAACCCAAACTCCCCCTTTCCCTCCCTCATTCTCCTATCCCCTGGAGAACCTGGTGAATTCCCTTTTTCTCCCTGTTTCCCTTTGGAATTCACAGCGGGAACATCCAATTTTTTTGGTTTTTAAGAAATAATTTATCCATAAAACCTTGGGAATTCTCCATTTCCCATAGCTCTGCCCTCTCCAAACCCCAACTCCCTCATTCCCCCATTCCCTGGAGAACCTGGTGGATTCCCGTTTTCTCCTTCTGTTTCCCTATGGATTTCCCTTTGGAATTCACAGTGGGAACACCCAATTTTTTGGGGTCTTTTAATAATTTATCCATAAAACCTTGGGAATTCCTCATTTCCTATAGCCCTGCCCTCTCCAAACCCCAACTCCCTCATTCCCCCATTCCCTGGAGAACCTGGTGAATTCCCTTTTTCTCCCTGTTTCCCTTTGGAATTCACAGCGGGAACATCCAAATTTTTGGTTTTTAAGAAATAATTTATCCATAAAACCTTGGGAATTCCTCATTTCCTATAGCCCTGCCCTCTCCAAACCCCACCGCCCCTTTCCCCCCCTCTTTCCCCAATGTTCCCGATGAACACCCCGTCCCATTCCCGGCGTCTCCCCGCGCTGACGCGGCGTTCCGTGCCGTTCCGTGCCGTCCCCAGAAGTGTCTGCGGCTGAACCCCGACGTGCCGGTGTGGGTGTCCAAGCAGCGGATCCTGTGCACGCTCAACCACAGCCTCAAGGATGTGCTCAACTACGGCCTCTTCCAGCCCGCCTTCAACGGCCGCGCCGGGAAATTCCTGGACGAGGAGCGGCTGCTGCGGGAATACCCCCTGAACCCCGACACGCCCGTGCCCTACCTGGAGGTGACAGCGCGGACGGGGGCTGGGGGCTGGGGGATTTGTTTAATTTAGATTGTATTTATTTTATTTTATTTTATTTTAATTTATTTTGCTATGCTATGTTATTTTATTTTGTTATTTTGTTTTAGTTATTTTATTTTATTTTGTTATATGTTATTTTATTTTATGTTATTTAGCTTTATTTTATTTAGCTTTATTTTATTTTATTCATTTATTTTGTTTATCTTAACTTAATTTGATGTTATTTTATTTTATTTTATTCATTTGTTTTGTTTATTTTATTTTTATTTAATTTCTTGTTATTATATTTATTTTATTTTATTCATTTTTTTTACTTTCATTTTATTTTGCTTAATTTCATTTTATTTTACATTTCAAAATATTTTATTTTATGCTATATGATTTTATGCTATGTTATTTTATTTTGTTTTGTTTTGTTATTTTGTTTTATTTTATTTTGTTTCATTTCATTTTATTTTATTTTACATTTCAAAATATTTTATTTTGTTTTATTTTATTTGACATGGTTTTATATTGTTTTGATTTATTTAGTCTTATTTTATTTTCGTTTTTTGTTACTTTACTATTTAAAATATTTTATTTTGTTTTATTCAATTTCATTTTGGTTTATATTGTTCTGCTTTAGTTTGTCTTATTTTATTTTTGCTCTAGTTCATTTCACTTTCCTTTATTTATTTTGTTTTGTTTTATTGTATTGTTTTATTTTGTTTTTTTAATTTTATTTTGTTTTAATTTAATTTGATGTTATTTTATTTTGTTTTACTTTAAATTTTTTATTTTATTTTGTTTTGTTTTATCTGCATTTAGTTTTGTTTAATTTTCTGTTATTATATATTTTTACATTTGGTTATATATATCTCTTATCTTTGTATGTCTCTTCTCTCCTCTCTTGTCTATCATTTATATTCATTTATCTCTTATCCTTTACCTCACATTCATTTGTCTCTCTTGTCTCTTATCTTTATATCATCTTTATTTATCTCTTATCTCTGTTTATTTTATCACTGATTATCACTTATCTCCATTTATTTCTTATCTTTGTATGTTTCTTATCTCTTCTCTCTTATCTTTATCATTTATATTAATTTATCTCTTCTCCCTTATCGCATATTCATTTATCTGTTATCTCTTATCTCTCCTCTTTTATCTCTGTTTATCACATCTTATCTCCATTTATTCGTGATCTCTTATTTTAAGCTTCATATCTTTATATCTTATCTCTTATCTCCATTTAACTATCTATTATCTTTGTATGCCCCTTATCTCTTATCTTTATCTTATATTTTCTTTTATGTATTATCTCATATCAAGTTAAATAAATTTACATCAAATCTCTTATCTCTGTTTATCTGTTGTCTCTTTTCTTGGTATGTCTCTTATCTCTTCTCTCTCCTCTTTATCTCAAATTCATTTATCTCTTATATCTTATATCAACTCTCTTATCTCTGTTTATATCTTATCTTTCCCTCTTATCTCTTATCCATGATCTTTATCTCATATTCCTCTATCTCTCATCTCCTTTTATCTCTCATCCCTTATCTAATATTATTTTATCTCTCACATTTTATCTCTCCTCTTTTGTCTGTGCTTATCTCTTATCTCTTGTCTCCTATCTTTCCCTCTTACATTTGCATGTCTGTTTTCTCTTGTCTTTACTTTTATCTCATATTTACTCATCTCTTATCTCTCATCACTTATCTTTTTATCTCTTAACTCTTATATTTATTTAACTGTTATCTGTTATCTCTTATCAATCTCTTATTTATCTCTTATCTATCAGAAGATATTAATCTCTTATCTCTTATCTCGGCAGTTCCGCTACAAGCGCCGCGTGTATTCGCAGCCCCTGTTGGACGACAAGCAGTTCGCCAAGCTGCACACCAAGGTGAGCCCCGATCCCTCGGAATTCCCGTGGAATTCCCATGGAAAAACCCCGGGAGACCCCCCGGGAAACCCCTGGAATTCCGGGATGTCCCAAGGAATCCAAACCTGAAATTAAAGCAGCACCAAAACCGGAGTGGGAGCGGTGGTGAGCCCAAAATTCCCATGGAATTCACCTGGGAAATCCTGGGAAATCCCTGCAGTGGTGGTGAGCCCAAAATTCCCCTGGAATTCACCTGGGAAATCCTGGGAAATCCCTACAGTGGTGGTGAGCCCAAAATTCCCACGGAATTCACCTGGGAAATCCTGGGAAATCCCTCCGGCCTCGGCATTCCGAGATATCCTAAGGAGTCCCAGCATTCCTGCTGCCAAAACCGGAATAGGAGCAGCTGGGGAGATTTCCTCAGATTTTATTCCATGGGGTGGGATTGAGCAGGAAGAGCGTTGGTGGGGTGATGAAATCCGGGATCACGGATTCATCTTCCTCCTCCTTTTTCTCTTTTCCTTTGGCTACTTGTCCCAAGCCTGTGGAATTTTGGGAAAGAGCCTTCCCTTTTCTCCCTTTTCCCTCCTTTTTTTCCTCCTTTTTTCCCTCCTTTTTTCCTCCTTTTTTTTCCTCCTTTTTTTCCTCCTTTTTTCCTCCTTTTTTTTTCTCTTTTTTTTCCCTCTTTTTCCTCTTTTTTTTTTTCTCTTTTTTTCTCTTTCTTTTCTCTTTTTTTTTTTCTTTTTTTTTTCTCTCTTTTCTCTTTTTTTTTCTCTTTTTCTCTTTTTTCTCTTTTTTCTCTTTTTTCTCTCTTTTTTCCTCTTTTTTCTCTCTTTTTTCTCTCTTTTTTCTCTTTTTTTCTCCTTTTTTCTCTTTTTTGCCCTTTTTTGCCCTTTTCCCCCCTTTTTGGCTTTTTTCCCCCCCTTTTTCCCATTTCCCTTTTCCTTGGGCTGCTGCCTTTCCAGAACCTGTGAGGTTTTGTGGCATTCCTTGGCCTTTTCCAGTCCCTTGGATATTTGGGGATGCCGGGTGGGAGCCAAAGGGACAATTCCGGCCAATCCATCCTCATTCCGTGCCCGTTGGAGCGACGCCGGCGCAGCGGGCACGGATCGACCTTTCCCGGGAAAAGCTGGGATTGGAGCAGCTCCCGGGAAAAAAGGCTGGGATTAGAGCTGGATCCAGAGGGAGCGGGAGCAGGGATGGGATCCTGGCTGGCACGGGGACACCGGGACACCCGGAGAGCCTCGGGAACGGTACCGGATCCGGGGAATATCGGGATAACGGGCAGGGGTCATTCCCAGAATGGGGTCATCCAGGGAACGGCTGGAATTCAGCACGGGGATTCCATGGGAACATCAGGATAACAGGCAGGGATCGTTCCTGGAGCTGGGAATGGGGCTGGAATTCAGCACGGAGATTCCCTGAGAATATTGGGATAATGGGCAGGGATCATTCCCGGAATGGGGTCATCCAGGGAATGGCTGGAATTCAGCGCAGAGTTTTCTTGGGAATATTGGGATAACGGGCAGGGATCATTCCCTGAGCTGGGAATGGGGCTGGAATTCAGCACAGGGATTCCACGGGAACATCGGGATAACAGGCAGGGATCATTCCTGGAGCTGGGGATTGTCCCCTGAGCTGGGAATGGGGCTGGAATTCAGCACGGAGATTCCCTGGGAATATTGGGATAATGGGCAGGAATCATTCCCGGAATGGGGTCATCCAGGGAACAGCTGGAATTCAGCACGGAGATTCCCTGGGAATATTGGGATAATGGGCAGGGATCATTCCCGGAATGGGGTCATCCAGGGAACAGCTGGAATTCAGCATGGAGATTCCGTGAGGTTTGGGTGCTGGGGAATTCTGGTTTCAATTCCTATGGAATTCCAGTTTCAGTTTCTGGGAATTTCTCCTTCAAATTCAGGGAATTTCTGCTTCAGATTCTGGGGAATTCTGTTTCAGCTCCTGGGAATTCCTGCTTTGGTTTTTGGGGAATTCTTCCTTCAATTTTTGGGGAATTCTGGCTTTGGTTTCTGGGAGTTCCTGCTTTGGTTTTTGGGGGAATTCTGCTTCAGTTTCTGGGAATTTTTTCCTTCAATTTCTGAGAATTCTTGCTTTGGTTTTTTTGAGAATTCCTGCTTCAGTTTTTTGGGAAATTCCTGCTGTGGTTTCTGTGGGTCTCTGCTTCAAATCCTGGGAATTTCTGTTTCGGTTCCTGAGAATTTTGGCTTCAGTTTCTGGGAATTCCTGCCTCAGCTTCTGGAGGGGTGGGGGTTTATCCTTCAAATCCAGGGAATTCCTGCTTCAGTTTCTGGGAATTCCTGCTCTTCCATGTGTTTAATATTGAGGTTTTCCTTGGAAAAGTAGAGGCGCTGCCTCTGTGTCCCGGGGTGGGGCTTTCCTGGGATTTGTGGCTCTGTCCGGTTCCTCGGGCAGGGAAATGTTGGATTTTCTGGGATTCAAAGGGATGGACAGGATTCCTTGGAAAAGAGAGATTGGGGTGGGATTTTGGGAAGGAATTCCTGGCTGGGCTGGAATTGCCAGAGCAGCTGGGGCTGCCCCTGCATCCCTGGAATATCCAAGGAAAGGTTGGATCAGCCTGGGATGGTGGGATTGGAATGGGATGGGGTTGAAAGTCTCTTCCCACCCAAACCATTCCAGGATTTTGGGATCAGGGAAGCTCAGAATCCGTTCTGAGGGATTTTTATGGAAGCTGGGGATGGAAAAGGGAAGGGAGACCCTTCCTGGAGTCCCTGCCCTTGGAATGGGACAGGATCAGGATGGGATCTGAGGTTCCTTCCCACCCAAACCATTCCAGGATTCCCGGTGCCGTGGCCCTGGAGATTCCCACTGGGAGGAGATGCACAATTCCAGAGGCTCCGCGTTGTCCCGGCGCGGCAGCAAATCCATAATTCCCCGTTTCTGTGGGATCAATGAATCCATTTGCTGCTGCCTGGCAGCGGGAGGCGGATCCATGGATTTGCTTCGGCCTCTCCCGGCTCCAAGGGCACGGCCGGCCTGAATTCCAGCTCTTGGGATTTTCCAGGACTTTTCCCAGATCGCAATAAGCTCCCAAAAAAATCCTCCAGTGAAAAGTCTGGAAATCTGGGAATGTGGGAGCTGGGACTTTCCCACCGGAGCTATTCCTGCCTCTGCAATTCCTGGAATCTGGGAATTTAATAATGGCTTCATCCAGCCAGACAAAAAATAGGAAAAATCCCAATGATTTGGGAATTCGAGGTGAATCTTTGGGAATTCTGGCTTGAAGGAACAAAATTCTGATCCCAAAATTTGGGATAGAGGGGAGGCACTGGGAGCCTGGATTCCCATGCGATGATCCGGCAATTCCAAGGAATCTTCAGCTGCCTCATCCCTGGAATTGTTGGAATAACCTGGGATGGTGGGAGAAGTCCATGCCCTTGGAATGGGATGGGATTTCAGCTCTCATCCCACCCAAACCATTCCAGAATTCCCAGATTCCCTTCCAAACCTTGTCCTCATCCCACTTGGCATTTCCAAGGTTCTTTCCCAACTTTCCAACTGGAAATCATCCAAATAAACAAGGAAACACGGCATTTCTGGGATTCATTCCTCCTAAAAATGATCATTTTCCCGTATGGAATTAAGGTGGGAAATGTTGGAATTGAAATTTTTTCCTTGGATGTAAAATCCGGCTTCACCTTCTCCATTTCCTTGGAGCTTTCCCCAAATTTTCCCCTCAGTTCCCGACATTTCCACGTGGATTTCTGTCCCATCCTGACAGAATTCCATCCTGTTATCCCGATTTTCCTTGGATTTTTGAGATGGGGATGTTTCCCCGGTGGCTTTTCCCGGAATTTCAGGATGTTAACGCTGCGGTTTTTCCCAAATCCAGGCGAACCTGAAGAAATTCATGGAATACGTGCAGATGCTGAACTCGGAGAAGGTTTGCCGGCTGCTGGAAAAGGGGCTGGATCCCAACTTCCATGATCCCGACACCGGAGGTCAGTTCCACGTTTTCCTCGGGATTCCGGAGTTCTTCCCAGAAGGAATCAGCTCAACATTCCCAATTCCTTCCCAGAATTCCTCCAGGCTTTCCTCTGGAATTTTTCCCGCTCTATCCCAGTTGTTTTTTGGGGTTTTATGGTGCAATTCCTGCTTTTCAGGGGATTTTAGCAATGTGGCATTCCTTAGGAATAGCTCTTCCCTTCCCAATCCCTTTTGGGGTTCACTGGGATGCGATCCCACATTTCTCCTCTTGGAATATTTTCCCCTTCCCATTTCCATTTCCTATCCCACCCACTGTTGGATGAATGGATGGGAATCTCTCAGAAATTCCTGGATTGGGAGCTTTGGGGTTTTTTGGGAATGTTGGTTGGCTTCCTGTGCATTTCCCAGGAAGTCTGGGCTGGATGCTGGAAGAGCAGGGTGGGAATGAGCTGGGAATGAGCCAGCACTTCTCCTGTTGGAATTTTAGGAGTGGATCCTTGGGGATCCCATTAAAATCTCCGCATGGAAAACTGGAAAATCCTGCTTGGAAAGATGGTTTTCTACAGGATTTAATCCCACAAATGCTCTGGGAATAACTGGAAAGAGCCATAAAATCCCCTGAGCTTCCTGGGACACCCTGAGCTGATCCCATGGATTCCAAACTTTGGGAATCTTCATTTCAATGGATTTTGGGAAAGGTTTTAAGCTGTGCCGAGGATTTATTCCCATTTTCCAAGCTCTTCTTGGATGGAAAAATACAGGAAAATCCACCTTGGGGAGCAATTCCAGCCCCGTTTGAGGCTGTTCCCATTTTGCAGTTGCTGGGAAGATATTGAAGATATTCCAGGAAAGATTCCCGGGATTTGAAAGGGATGAAAAAGCCAAAAAAATTCACAGTTGCTACCTGTGGGGACATTGAAAAAGTGGGAATGAAAAAAGCCCCGGATCCGGGATAAGTTTCCGTTGTTCTGGAATGAAAGCCAAACCCCAGGGATGGTTTTGCCGGAGAAAAGAGGGAAGACAAAATCCTTGGATGTTTAACGAGGGATATTTAATGAGGGACAGCGGGAGAGGGAGAGGAGCCCAGGGAAACGTTGGAATTACAAAGGAGGATTCAAAATCCCCGAAATGATGTGGGGGAAAAATTGCTGCGGGAATTGGGAATGGGGGAGGGAAAGGGACGTGGAGCCAGGCTTGGAAAACTGGGAATGTTCTCCTGGAGAGGGGAAGGCTCCAGGGAGAGCTCCCAGCACATTCCAGGGGCTCCAGCAGAGCTGCAGAGGGACTGGGGACAAGGCCTGCAGGGACAGCACCCAGGGAATGGCTCCCACTGCCAGAGGGCAGCCATGGGTGGCATCTTGGCAATGAGGAATTCCTGCCTGGGCTGGCATTGCCAGAGCAGCTGGGGCTGCCCCTGATCCCTGGCAGTGCCCAAGGCCAGGCTGGAGCAGCCTGGGGTGGTGGCATTGTCCCTGTCCTTGTAATGGGATGGGAATGATCCCAGGGATAGGGATGAGATGACCTTGGAGTGTCCCTTCTCCAAATCATGGAATTATTGAGTTTGGGAAAGAATTCCAAGGTACCAAGTGCAAGCTGGGCCCGATCCCCACCAGAGCCCTGAGTGCCACCTCCATGAATTCCTTGGACACCTCCAGGGATGGGCACTCCAAAGCTCCCTGGGCAGCCCCTGCCAAGGCCTGACCCCTTTCCAATCTGGATCCCGGGCATTCCTGAATTCCCTCATTAATTCCAGGCCCTTTCTCCATGATTTCCTGCCGGGACAAACTGGCCATGGACACGGAATTCCAGCCTTTCCTTCTCCCTTTTGTATCCATAGGGTTTCCAGACCCAATCCTGTGCAATTCCTTAAATGTTTCAATTCCCACTCTCCTCTGGGAATCCCATCTGCATCCCAAGGGAATGAGGGAATCCTGGAATTCTTGGGATTCCCAGCAGGATCTGTGGGATTCGTGGCAGCAGCCTCAGGGAAAGCTGGGAGAATCCAGATGCTTCTCCTGATTGGAATCCACCCCTTTTCCCAGGATGAGGATTTTTCCACTGGTAGCACCAGATCTGGGAATTCCCAAGGGGCCAAGAAGAACCCATGGTTTCCCACATCCCATTCCCGAGATATTTTGGCTGCTCTGCTGTTGTTGCCTAATCCTGGAATTTTCCATCCAATTCCCACTCCCGCTGCTCAGGAGATCCTTGGGAATACCTGGGAGGGAGCAGCTCCCAAATTTGACCCCCATTCCCATTCCAATGGATCCGATCCCAAACCCCAAGGAGATCTCGGTGGGCACTTCCAGCTGGAAGTGAGATCCACATTCCAGTGGATCCCATGGGGAGACCTTCCCGTGGATGTGCTGGGCATTCCATGGATGTCCCTCATTCCCAGAGTGCCCGCTGACGGCGGCGGCGCAGCTGGAGCTCAGCGCCGAGATGATCAAGGCGCTCCGGAACGGCGGAGCCCACCTGGACTTCCGCACCCGCGAGGGAATGACGGCGCTGCACAAAGCCGTGAGGTGTCGGAATCACGCGGCCCTGCTGGTCAGTGCCGGGGCTTTCCATCTGCATTCCACCTTTCCCTTTCCCTTTTCCTTCCCCTTTTCCCCTTTTCCCCTTTTCCCCTTTTCCCCTTTTCCCCTTTTCCCCTTTTCCCCTTTTCCCCTTTTCCCCTTCCCCTCCATCCCTCCTTCCCTCTCTACTTCTCTCCCTCCATCTCCTTTCGCAGATTTTCCTTTACTCCTCTGCCCCTCCCTCCTTCTGCTCTTTCCCTCCCTTTTCCTCTCCCCTTCCCAGATTTTCCCTCCTTTTTTCCCTCCTTTTTCCCCCCTCCTTTTCCCCCTCCTTTTTTTCCCTCCTTTTTCACCCCTCCTTTTCTTGTCTCCTTTCTTCCCTCCCTCCCTCCTTTCCCCCCTCCCTCCTTTCCCCCATTTCCCTCCAGCCCTCTCCCCAGCCAATTCCCCACGGACATGAAGCGATTCCCTCATCCCAGCCCTTCCCAAAGGGACCATTCCCCCTTCCCAAGGGATCATTCCCCCTTCCCAAGGGACCATCCCCTGCTTCCCTGGGACTGTTCCCCATTCCCAAGGCTGTGTTCCTGTTCCCAAGTGGATGTTCCCATTCACACGTTACCATTCCCTTTTTCCACGGGAGCATTCCCCATTTCCCAAGGGACCATTCCCCATTCCCAAGGGGCCGTTCCCTGTTTCCCAAGGGGCCATTTCCCATTCCCAAGGGACCATTTCCCATTCGCAATGGGATGATCCCATTCCCAAGGGACCGTTTCCCATTCCCAATGGGATGTTCCCATTCCCAAGGGACCATTCCCTGTTTCCCAAGGAGCTGTTCCCCATTTCCAAGGGGATATTCCCTGTTCCCAAGGGACCGTTTCCCATTCCCAAGGGACCGTTCCCATTCCCAAGGGGATGTTCCCTGTTCCCAAGGGACCGTTCCCGTTCCCACGGGGCCGTTCCCTGTCTCCCGGGCAGACGCTGCTGGATCTGGGAGCGTCCCCGGATTACAAGGACAGCCGGGGGCTGACGCCGCTGTACCACAGTGCCATGGTGGGGGGGGACCCCTACTGCTGCGAGCTGCTGCTGCACGACTACGCCCGCCTGGGCTGCGTGGACGAGAACGGCTGGCAGGAGATACACCAGGTGCCACGGGATCCGCGGGGACGGGATCCGACCACGGGAATGTTCTCCCGGTGCTCATGGATGGGGTGGTTCCATCCCTGGGGTTGAGGGCTGGACTATGGGAATGTTCTCCTGGTGCCATGGATGGAGATCTGCCAGGTGCGACAGGATCCACAGGGATGGGATCCGCAGGGACGGGATACGGACACGGGAATGTTCTCCTGGTGCCAATGGATGGAGATTCACCAGGTGCGACAGGATCCACAGGGATGGGATCCGCAGGGACGGGATATGGACACGGGAATGTTCTCCTGGTGCTCATGGATGGGATCATTCCATGCCTGAGGCTTAGGTTTGGGCTGCAGGAATGTTCTCCTGGTGCCAATGGATGGAGATCCACCAGGTGGGATGGGATCTGCAGGAATGGGATCCAGCCATGGGAATATTCTCCTAGTACCCATGGATGGGATGGTTCCATTCCCAGGATTGAGGGCTGGACTGTGGGAATGTTCTCCTGGTGCCCATGGATAGAGATCCACCAGGTGAAAGGAGATCCATGGGAATGGAATCCGGCCACGGGAATGTTCTCCCAGTGCTCCTGGATGGGATCATTCCATGCCTGAGGTTTAGGTTTGGGCTGCTGGTATGTTGTCCTGGTGCCATGGATGGAGATCCACCAGGTGTGACAGGATCCACAGGGATGGGATCCGCGAGGGGATGGGGTCCACAAGGGACAGGATACAGCCATGGGAATGTTATCCTGGTGCTCATGGATGGGATCATTCCATGGCTGAGGTTTAGGTTTGGGCTGCTGGAATGTTCTCCTGGTGCCAATGGATGGAGATTCACCAGGTGTGACAGGATCCATGGGGGTGGGATCCAGCCATGGGAATGTTCTCCTGGTACTCACAGATGGGGTGGTTCCATCCCTGGGGTTAGGGATTGGATTCTAGGAATGTTCTCCTGGTGCCAATGGATGGAGATCCACTTGGTGGCATGGAATCCACCAGGAGGGACAGGTTCCACAGGGATGGGATTCAACCATGGGAATATTCTTCTGGGGAGAACATGGATGGGGTGTTTCCATTGCTGGGATTGAGGACTGGATTCTGGGAATGTTCTCCCAGTGCCATGGATGGAGATCCACCAGGTGGAACAGGGACAACAGGGATGGGAATGCCATCCTGGTACCCATGGAAGGGATCATTCTATTCCTGGAGTTGAGGGCTGGACTCTGGGAATGCTGTCCATGGGTGGGGTTGTCCCATCTCTGGGATTGATGGCTGCTCTGCCTCCATCCCAGATTTTCTGGCCTCTCCCTGTGTTTGGGACCTTCCCAAAGGATGGCTGGCTCCAAGGAGAACACTTTGGGATCCCGGATCCAAATCCCAGTTGTGCCTATCGCTGTTTTCCACGTGGAACCCCCTTTCTCTAAGGGGACTTGGAGAAACACTTGGATCGGGAGTCAGGAATCCCAAGCTTTGTGCTTCCCAATCCTTTGGGAGAAGGAGGGATGGGATCCCACTGGAATATCTCCGACAACACCCAGCTGGGGATAGGAAATCCAGGGATGTGTCCTGTGATCCCAATTTACAAATCCAACCCTCCCTTCTGCCTCCATCCTCCTTGGCTGATCCCTGAATCCTGGGATGGACATCCAAAGGAGAGCATCCCAATTTTCCAGAGATTCGGGGTGCTGAGTTCATCCCGAGCCACCACCCAGTTGGAGGAGCCTCCGGATCTGGGGTGATCCAAACTTTTCCCGTTGATCCAGAGCTGACTTATTCCACGGGTGTCCAGGTGGAGCTGTGAGCAGCCGCACCCATTCCCACAGAACGGACGATTCCCTGACTGAATCCAGCGGAGGATTTTTTTGGGGGGAGGATCCCTCTGGCTGCCGCCGCTCCCTGATTCCCGCTTTTCCGTGTTTTCCGGAGCAGGCCTGTCGCTACGGGCACGTGCAGCACCTGGAGCACCTCCTGTTCTACGGAGCCGACATGACGGCGCAGAACGCCTCAGGAAACACCGCCCTGCACATCTGCGCCCTCTACAACCAGGTGGGATGGGGACGGGGACAGGGGACATCACAGGGGAGGTGGCACCAGCCCGGGACGCTCCTGGATCTCACCATTCCCAAATCCAGAGGGTGGAATCTATCCCTGTCCGACGATGAGGCTGTTTCTCCTTGGAGCCCCCGATTTTGGGTTCCGCAGGAGAACATCCCGTGGTGGAATCTGTGGGATTTGGGGACAGGGGACACTACAAGGGAGTTGGCACCATCCCAGCATGCTCCTGGATCTCACCATTCCCAAATCCAGAGGGTGGAATCCATTCCCAGTCTCTGGATAAAGCAGTTTGAGGTTGTTTCTCCTTAGAACTACAGAGTTTGGGTCCCAGGGTTGAATCCAGGGGATTTGGGGACAAGGGGACATTGTGAGGGAGGTGACACCAGCACAGGGACATTGTGAGGGAGGTGACACCACCACCCTGGATCTCACCACTCCCAGATCTAGAGATGGAATCCATTGCTGGCCTTGGATGAAACTGTTCTTCTTGGAGCCTCTGATTTTGCGTTCCACAGGAGCTCCAGGGTTTGGGTCCCAGAGTTGAATCTGTGGGATTTGGGGACAGGTGGCACCACCCCCAGACACTCCTGGATCTCACCATTCCCAAATCCAGAGGGTGGAATCTATCCCTGTCCTGGGATGAGGCTGTTTCTCCTTGGAGCCCCTGATTTTGGATTCCGCAGAAGAACATCCTGTGGTGGAATCTGTGGGATTTGGGGACAGGGGACACCACAAGGGAGGTGGCACCATCCCAGCATGCTCCTGGATCTCACCATTCCCAAATCCAGAGGGTGGAATATATTCCCTGTCTCTGGATAAAGCAGTTTGAGGTTGTTTCTCCTTAGAACTACAGAGTTTGGGTCCCAGGGTTGAATCCAGGGGATTTGGGGACAAGGGGACATTGTGAGGGAGGTGACACCAGCACAGCACCACCCTGGATCTCACCACTCCCAAATGTAGAGGTGGAATCCATCCCTGTCCCAGGATGAGGCTGTTCCTCCTTGGAACCCCTGATTTTGGGTTCCACAGGAGAACATCCCATGGTGGAATCTGTGGGATTTGGGGACAGTGACACCACAGGGGAGGTGGCACCAGCCGTGGATGCTCCTGGATCTCACCATGCCCAAATCCAGAGGGTAGAATCCATCCCTGTCCTGGGATGAAGCTGTTCCTCCTCAGAGCTCCTGGGTTTGGGTCCCAGGGTTGAATCTATTGGATTTGGGGACAGGGGACACCGCAGGGGAGGTGGCACCAGCACGGGACACCAAGAGCAAACTCCTGGCTCACCATTCCCAAATCCAGAGGATGGAATCCATTCCTGTCTTCGGATTAAGATGTTTGAGGCTGTTTCTCCTCATAGCTCCAGAGTTTGGGTTCAGGGTTGAATCTGTGGGATTTGGGGACAGGGGACATCATGGGGGAGGTGACACCACCCCTGGACCCTCCTCGATCTCCATTCCCAAATCCAGAGGTGGAATCCATCCCTGCCCTTGGATGAGGCTGTTCCTCCTTGGAGCCCCAGCCTGATTTGGGATGTCCCAAGAGAACATTCCATGGTTTAATCCATCCCATTCCCAAAATGTTTTGCTGGGACAGAATCCTTGGAAAAGGAGGAAAATCCTTGGAGAAGGGGGAGAATCCTTGAAAAAGGAGGAGAATCCTTGGAGAAGGAGAAGAATCCTTGGAAAAGGAGAGGAATCCTTGGAAAACAGGCAGAATCCATGGAATTTGGATCTGGGTGTTCCCAAAGATCCCTTCTGACCCAATCTGTGCTGGAATTCTGTGATTCCATAACTTGCTCCCTTTAGGGCCAGGAATACCAAATCCTTAGGGAATGCTCATCCTCCTTCTTCCTGAAGAATTTCCTGGCTCTGTTGCTCCCAATCCTGGTCTAATTCCTGTTTTCCCTGTTTGTTTTTTTTTTTTTTTCCCCCCAGGAAAGCTGTGCCAGGGTTCTCCTCTTCCGAGGCGCCAGCAAGGAAATCCGGAATTACAACAGCCAGACGGCGTTCCAGGTGAGCAGAACTCCCAGGAATCCCACAGAGCTTCCCGATGTTCCTGGGAATTTTGTCACATATCCTGGGATTTTTCCAGGTGGGATTTGTCCCACTGGGGCAGGATTTGGGATGAGCATTCAGTGCTGGGGCAGGAGGGAGGGAAAAGCGCATGGAATTCCGGAAACAGGATGGGAATGTGGGGGTTTTGTGGGATATGGAAGTGGGAAGGGGAAGTTGATGTTTTTTGGGATGGAATGTTTGGGATGGAGGGGAATCCTGGGAAAAGGAGCAGAATCCTAGGAAAAGGAGCGGAATGCTTGGAGGATTTGGGGATTTAGGGATTTGAGTGTTTGGGGATTTGAGGATTTAGGGATTTGGAGGTTTAGGGATTTGGGGAAAAGAGGAATCAGGGATTTGGAGAATTAGGGATTTGGGGACTTTGGGATTTGGAGATTTGAGGATTTAGGGACTTTGAGAATTGAGGACTTGGGGATTTGAGGACTTCAGGATTTGGGGACTTGGGAATTTGGGGACTCGAGGACCTGGGGTTTTGGGGACCTGAGGATCTGGAGATTTGGGAATTTGGGGATTTGGAGAATTGGGGATCTGGGGACTTGGGAATTTGAGGATTTGGGGAATCAAGGATTAGGGAATTTTGAGACTTGGGATTTGGGGACATGGAGACTTGAGGACTTCAGGATTTGGGGATTTGGGAATTTGGGGGATCGAGGACTTTAGGATTTGGGGATCTGAGAATTTGGAGATTTGGGAATTTGGCTGCTGGGAAGTCCCCTCCCATCAGGATCAGACTGCCCAGGGCATTCCTAATCCTTGGAAATGTCCCCAAATCATTTTGATGTGGCCCTTGGGGACACGGTCAGTGACACATCCAGCTGGACTGGCTGATCCCAAACCTCTTCCAAATTCCACAATTTTACCCAGGATCCAAACCAAACACCCTGGGAGCATTCCAGGATTTGGGATTAATTTCTGCCTGGAATCTGGGAATTCCAGGGGACAGGGATTGTCCCCAAGTCAGGGCCACCCAAACCCTCTCCGGCCACTGTCGTGGGAAGGCGTTGGCGCCTCGGAATTCCCGGATGATCCGAGGCAGAAGAATCCTTGGCTTCCCCCACGGAAAGCAGCTGTTCCCATCCATATGGAAGCTCCGGAGCTGCTCATCCCGCTTTTCCGGCTCTTTTCCAGGTGGCCATCATTGCAGGGAATTTTGAGCTGGCGGAAATCATCAAAACCCACAAAGAGTCCGATGTTGGTGAGTTGGATTTTTCCTGGTTTTCCTGGTTTTCCCTTTTTTTGTTTTTCCTTTCCTGTGGATCCCAGTGATGGACTGGTAGGGGGGGATTAATGGATTTTCCTGGTGTTGCGTCCATGGATTTTTCCAGTGTTGCATCCATGGAAGCTGCTGCCACTTTGGATCTTGGAAGTGTCTGAGAGATTCCCATGGGATTCAGGCTGTTTTTCCAGCTTGGCTGACAGTCCCAAGCTCTGGAATTATCCTGGATTTTCTCTGCTGTAAAATCCTAATTTTTCCTCTCTTTTTGCATCCCCGAGGGATTTCATTCCCAGCATCCTGGGATTTTGGGCAAGGAGGGAAAATCCTCTGGGAATAGGAGCACAGTGGGTGTTGTTCTGGTTGGATTTGCTTTTTTAAGGAATATTTTGGGAATTTTAGTCCTTTGGGTCACCTTTCCCATCCTTCCCATGTCCCCATGGGAGAAATTCTATGGAAAAGTGGGTTTGGATCAGGAATAAAATCCACACTTGTTGCATTTCCATGGATTATCCTGAGGAATTTACGGATGCAGAGCTGCCGATGGAGGGAGCAGTGGGAATTCCCAGCACAAAGGAATGGAGCCATGGGATCAGCAGCTGGAAAAAAAATTCAGGGAAAAACTCCTGCCTGGGAGGGACTGACACAGAATTCCCAGAAAATTCCCTGTGGCTGCCCCTGGGTCCCTGGAATGTCCAGGGTTGGAGCAGCCTGGGATTGTGGGAAGGGGTGGATTGGATGGGATTCAAGGTCCTTTCCCACCCAAATTCCTGGAATTTCATGAAAACACTGAAATGAAGGAAAACAGGGATCAGTTCTTCTGGAATTCGCAGCAGGAATTGAGCTTGGCTCAATCCCAAAAATCTTTTCCCCCATTATTTTTTTTCTCAGCTCCCTATTCCTGATAGCCAGAACTGGGAATTGGGGGTGGGATAGAAAAGTCGGGAAGGATTTTGGGAAGAGCCTGAGAATTCCTTTGCCAGCAAGGTCATGGAATTAATCCAAGAAAAAAGTTTGGGAACAAATGACCTCCAAAGGTCCGGCCTAAATTCCCCTTGGGATCTGCACCTGGTACTGAGCATCTCTGTGATTTTCCTTGGAAAATAAAAAAGCAGGAAAAGTAGCACGGAAAGCTGTCAGGAGCAATGGAAAGTCTGGGAATCAGCTCCAGATAAAAATTAGGTCAGGGAAGAATTCCAAACTAATTCCAACCTGAGCAGCAGGTCCAGATGGTCACGCCCACGGCCGGGAGCTTCCCAGGGTTTGGAAATTGGGTTTGGAAACTGGGATTTGGAAAAGTTAGGATTTGAAAATTGGGGTTTGGAAAAATGGGGTTTGGAAATCGAGATTTGGAAATTGGGGTTGGAAGTCAGAGTTTGAAAATTGGAATTTGGAAAAACTGGGGTTTGGAAATTGGGGTTTGGAAAAATTTGGTTTGGAAATTGGGGTTGGAACTTGGAATTTGGAAAAATTGGGGTTTGGAAATTGGGATTGGAAATTGGGATTTGGAAAAATTGCAGTTTGGTAACTGGGGTTTGGGAATTTGGTTTGGGAATTGGGGTTTGGAAATCAGGGTTTGGGAATTGGGGTTGGAATTTGGGTTTGGGAATTGAGGTTTGGGAATAGGGATTTGGAAGAATTGAGTTTGGAAAAATTTGGTTTGGAAATTGGGGTTTGGAAGTTCAACAGGAGCTGAGGAATTTTGTCGGAGCAGGGAACAGCTCCTGCTGGTGTCCTTTTCCCAGGGTTTTATGGGAATAAGGAAGGAATTTGGTGGGATTGGGGTTGGAATGATGCTCGTGGAGGGGTTTTCCTGTGTAATTCCCAGTGGGAAGCTGGGCTGGGTTGAGGTGGGATTTGGTGATCCCAGTGCAGAGGGAGAAAGGGTGGGAACTTCCCAGGAGAATTCCGGGCTCATCCACATATTCCTTGGGATCTGGAGTGGTCGGCAGGGCTGGAACTTCCTGTTCCCTCTTGTCCTGGGAATTCTCCAGTTTGGGAAATTATTTGGGAATTCTCCAGTCTGGAAAGTACCCTGAGAATTCTCCAGTTTGTGGGAGGACTTGGGAATGCTCGAGTTTGGAAAATGCCATGGGCATTTTCCATTCCAGAAAATGTTGTGGGAATTCTCCAGTTTGGAACATTCCATGGGGATTTTCTGGTCTGGGGCATGCCCTGGAAATTCTGCAGGTTGGAAAGCGCTGTGGGAGTTTTCCAGTCTGGGATGTACTGTGGGAATTCTCCAGTTTGGAAAATGCCCTGGGAATTGTCTAGTGTTGGAAATGAGGGAATTCTCCAGCTTGGGAAACACTTTTTCCCTTTTCCCCTCTGGGCCATTCCAGGCTCCTTCCCCACTTCCCTCTGGAATTTTCCAGGATTAAAATGGAACCGTGGCCTGGAAGCGAGCAGACATTTGCACTCCTCGTGCTTTTCCATGAATATTTATTACCGTGGAAGCAGCGAATCCAAACAAACCTCGGAGCGTTGATTGCGCTTCCCTTCCTCCAGCTGCCAGGAATTTTCGGGAGCCTCTGGAGCATCTCCAGGCTGAGAATTCCTCAGGGAGCTTTGGGTGTGTCCCGCTCCCCTCGGGGAGCATCCAGGCCCCTTTGGAAAACAGGGATCCGTGTTTTCCTTTGGAAAACAGGGATCGGGCTGCTCCGAGCGGCGCTGTCATGGTAACGGACGGGATTCGTTGTGCCGGGAGAAACTCTGTAAACAGACCTGGAATAAAGTCTGGGAAAGGTGTGGGAAGGAATATCCGGAGCTCATTGTGGGAATTGCTCTGGGTTTTGTTCCTTTGTCATCTCCTTCCCAGGATTTTCCCACTGGGAATTGTGAATTCCGGAGGGTGGGATGAGGAAATATTCCATAGAACTGGAAATCTGGGAATGTCCTGGTCCTGGATCCTGGAGTTTGGACTTGGTGGTTCTTCTTCATCACCATCGTCATCACCACCCCCATCATCTCTCCCTTCCCTGTTTTTCCCATTGGGAATTGCAGATTCCAGAGGGTGGGATGAAGAAATATTCCACAGAACTGGAAATCTGGGAATGTCCTGATTCTGGATCCTGGAATGCAGGATTGGTGATCCTTCATCACCATCATCATCACCATCACCATAATCTCTCCCTTTCCCTCCCTTTCTGTTCCTTTTCCCACTGGGAAATGTGGATTGAGGGGGATGGGATGAGGAAGTATTCCCTAGAACTGAGAATCTGGCAGGAGTGTGGGAATGTCCTGATTCTGGATCCTGGAGTTTGGACTTGGAGTTTTTTCATCTTCATCGTCACCTCTCCCTTCCTGGCTTTTCCCATTGGGAACTGTGGATTCAGGGGGGTGGGATGAGGAAAACTTCCAAAGAACTGGGAATCTGGCAGGAGTTTGGGAATGTCCTGATTCCAGCTCTTGGAATTCACACTCAGTGGTTCTTCATCATCATCATCATTGTGCTCACCCAGCCAGTTTGGAATTCCAGAATCCTGGGACCACTGAGGTTGGGAAAGAATTCCAAGGTCACTGAGTCCAAGTTGGGCCAAATCCCCACCAGAGTTCTGAGTGGAATTCCAGGAATTCCTTGAACACCTCCAGGGATGGCAACTCCAAAGCTCCCTGGGCAGCCCCTGCCAAGGCCTGACCATCCTTCCCATGGAAAAACGATCCCAAAAATCCAATCCCAACCCTGCCTGGCACAGCTTGAAGCCGCTTCCTCTTGGGAAGTTCTTCAGACAGGACTTTCACTTCCTGGATTTTTTCCAGGGATTTTCTGTAAGGAATGATGGAGTCCAAAATGAAACATCTCCTGGAGATGTGTCCCATGCCCGGGTGACACCCGGCCTTGGTGGGACCTCCCTCTTCTGGTGACACTTGGGGACACAGATCAGTGGTGGCTTTGCAGTCATTGGATTTCATTGTCTGGGAGGGCTTTTCCAACCCCTTTGGCTCCGAAATTCCATCATTTTAGTCTGACTTATCCATGGGGTATGGCCCTGAAATTCCATTGTTTTGTCCAGCTTTGCCATTGGGATGGCTTTGGTGGGACATCCATCCTTCCCTGGGGACACGGATCACTGTTGGCCTTGCAGTGGTTGGATTTCATTGTCTGGCACGGCTTTTCCAACCCCTCTGGCTCCGAAATTCCATAGTTTTGGTCCAGCTTTCCCATTGGGATGGCCTTGGCTGGACATCCCTCCTTGCTGGTGGCACTTGGGGACACGGATCTGTGGTGACCTTGCAGTCGTTGAGGTTGATGGCCTTGGAGGGCTTTTCCAACCCCTCTGGCTCCGAAATTCCATAATTTTGTCCAGTTTTCCCGTTGGGAATGGCCGGCTGTGGGCGCTGAGGGCAGAAGGTGCCGACAGGATCCGGGAAGCGCCGCTGACGCCGGGAGAAATTCCCACAGCCGAGGTTGGAACTCATCGGAGAACGAACGCCGGGCGTTGCCACGGCAACGGGAAGAGTTCCAGGAGCCTGAAATCCTCGGACTTTGAACCTCAAATATTCCTCAGCAAAATATTCCGAGCATGGCCATGCTCAGCCTGGGCTGCTCCTTCCCAATCCCAGGATTTTCCTTCTCCTGGTGGCCTCGGAGCATCCTCAGGATTCACCTCTGCCATGGGAGCGGTGGCCTTGGAGCGGCGGCTCTGGGAATATCCCAGATCCAGAGGGCAAGGAATTCCCTGCTCCTTGTCCCCTGTTCTGGCTCAGAGCAGGAGCAATCCATGTTTTTCCTGATGTTTTGGCACCAGGAATGGGCTGGATGTGGCCGATTCCGGATTTCCCGCTGGATTTTGTCACAGGCGCCGGACAAATTTTAGGGATGTTAAACTTTGGGATTGGAATGAGCTCATTGAACAAAATATTGGAAAATCCCATTTTCCTGGAAGTTTGGAGTGCAGGGGCCCCCCAGCTGAACTTCATCCCTTTCCGGAACATCTGGATCTGTTTTATGGATCATGGAATTGTTTAGGCTGGAAAAGTCCTTTAAGACATTGAATCCAAGAATTCCCAGCACTTCCAAGGCCACCACTGATCCATGTCTCCAAATTCCATTGAAATCCTTCCAGGATGGAGATTCCACTCCCAGTCCCTCGGTGGAGCTGAAGTTTGCACTTCCAGGTGGATCTGGGAGGTCACTTTTTCCCGGTGTTCCCAAGGATTGGGAAGGAATTCAGGGCAGGGAGTCATTGGTGATTTATTCCATGTGTTGGATTTTCCCATCTTTCTCTTGGCACATCCCTGGAGCTATGGAATAAGGACTTGGGATAGGAGGAGCAGCTGGGATTTGCACAAGTGTCAATCCCAGTGGCAGCTGGATCTGGATTGTTGGGAATTCCACTGGTCCTGGCTTGGTCCATCAGAGCTTCTTGAGATGCCACTTCCAAACCTTTCCCAGTGCTGATCCATGGCTGGATCCCATGGATTTCCAGTGTTGGGAGAGGAACTGGGAGCAGGAGGAGACCATTCTCTTCTTCCCAAGCCAGCTCCACAGGAATTCCCATGGGAATTCTCAACCTTCTCCACTCTCTTCCTACTTTTCCCACAGCCACATTCCCAAGACCTAACCCTGTATTCCCATTTTTTTGGCGTTTAGATTCCCACCTAATCCCATATTCCCATTTTTTTGGCGTTTAGATTCCCACCTAATCCCATATTCCCATTTTTTAATCCCCGTACCTTTCTGAGAAACTTCCAAACTTCTTCCCAACCCAACTCCACACCCATTCCCAACTTTCTTCTCCTGAGTGCCACACCTCCTCCACCCTGTTCAATCTTTTCCCACAACTCCCAACACCTAATCCCTTATTCCCATTTTTTGGGCCCGAGATTTCCACCTAATCCCACATTCCCATTTTTCATTCCCAGTGCCTTTCTGAGAAACTCCCAACCTTCTTCCCAACCCAACTCCACACCCATTCCCAACCTTCTCGCCCACCCTCTTCCATCTCTTCCCACAACTGCATTCCCAACACCTCATCCCATATTCCCATTTTTTTTTAGTCCTTAGATTCCCCACCTAATCCCATATTCCCATTTTTTTCAGCCTGAGACTCCCACTTAATCCCATCCTTCTGTTTTTCACTCCCAGTGCCTTCCCGAGAAACTCACAACCTTCTTCCCAAAACCCAACTCCACACCCATTCCCAACCTTCTCCTCCACTATCTTCCATCTTTTCATACAACCGCACTTCCAACACCTAATCCCATATTCCCATCTTTTTTGGGTTTAGATTCCCACCTAATCCCACATTCCCATTTTTTATCGCCATTGCCTTTCTGAGAAACTCCCAACCTTCTTCCCAAAACCCAACTCCACACCCTCCACCCTCCTACATCTCTTCCCACACCTCCCAACACCTAACCCCGCATTCCCATGTTTCGTTCCCAGTGCCTTTCCGAGAAACTCCCAGCTACACCAAGCGCCGCCGGCTCCTCGGCTCGGGCGGGTTGGCGTCGCCGCGCGTCCTGCAGCGCTCGGCCAGCGACAACAACCTGAAGGCCGAGAGCCGCGCCTCGTACTCGCCGGTGCCGTCCCTGCGGAGCCTCCCGCCCCAGCTCCTGGTCCAGATGCAGGAAGCGGCCGCTGGAATCGCAGGCCCGGGAATGGCGGGCGGGGACGGGAGCCTGGCCAGCTCGGGCAGCGCCCGCAGCGCCCACAGCCGCTCGCCCTCGCTGCAGCGCGTGCAGGAGGAGAGGGAGGCCGAGGTGCCCTCACTGCGCCGGAGCAGCCGCGGGAAAGCCAGGTATGGGATCGGGAATGGCATCCCAGGGAGTGGGATGGGGCGTGGGAGGGGTGAGAGGTGGGAATAGGATCCCATATATTGGGTTGGAACGTGGGACGTGTTAGTGATGGGAATGGGATCCCATGGATTGGGTGTGGGAGGAATTGAAGCTGCAGATGGGATGCCGTGGAATATTGGGTTGGAATGTGGGACGTGTTAGTGATGGGAATGGGATGCTGTGGATTGGGACAGTGTGAAAGGAATTAGATGGAGTTAAGAATGCGATCCCATGGATTGAGGCGGTGTGGAAAGAATTAGAACTGGGAATGGATCCCATGGATTGGGGGGTGTGGGAGGGGTTAGTGATGGGAATGGGATTCCATGGATTGGGAGAATGTGAAAGGAATTAGGTGAAGTTAAGAATGAGATCCCAGGGTTTGAGTTGGAATGTGGGAGGAGCTAGAGATGGGAATGTATCCTGTGGATTGGGTTGGGATGTGGGAGGATTTAGTGATGGGAATGGATCCTGTGGATTGGGGGACGTGGGAGGGGTTAGTGATGGGAATGGGATGCCATGGATTGGGTGTAGGAGGAGTTGAAGCTGGAAATGGGATGCCGTGGATTGGGAGAGTGTGAAAGGAATTAGATGGAGTTAAGAATGCAATCCCAGTGCTTTGAGGGGGTGTGGAAAGAATTAGAGCTGGGAATGGATCCCATGGATTGGGCGGTGTGGGAGGAGTTAGATGAAGTTAGGAATGCAGTCCCTTGGATTGGATTGGATTGGATTGGATTGGATTGGATTGGATTGGATTGGATTAGGATGTGAAAGGAATTAGAGCTGGGAAAGGATCCCATAGACTGGGGGAATGGGGGAGGGATTAGAGCTGGGAATATGATCCCGTGGATTGGAGGGTGTGGAAAGAGTTTGAGCTGGAAATGGATCCCATGGATTTGGGGATGTAGAAGGAATTAGAGCTGGGAATGCGATCCCATGGACTAGGGGGATGTGGGATGGGAAGAGTGGGAAAGGTTAATCATTCCGATGAGGAGTGGGGTTATGGTGGCTTTATTGGGTTTTCCATGGGTTTTTCCGGCTATTCTGAGGTCAGATACAGTTTTTCCCTGGATTTTCCCTAGGTTTTTCCCTCCATCCATCCCAGTGTCAAATTTGGTTCTTCCTGGGGTTTTCCCTCTGTCCCATACTTGGATTCCATTGTTCCCTGAGTTTTTCTCTGGGTTTTCCTGCCATTCCATGCTTGAATCATGGATACCATGGATATAATGGATTCATGGATATCGTGGATTTCATGGATATGGTGGATTACATGGGTATTGTGGGTATGGCATCCGGTGGTTCTGGTGGGATTGGGATTGGATCTGGCATTACCCCGCCGCTCCCCATCCCTGCCAGCCGTGTCCCATGGGAATGTTGGTTTGCCTGGGATTGGGAATGGTCACTGGTCCCTGATGTGTCCGGGGATTTTGGGGTATCCTTGTGGTGACCGCAGGGTCCGGATTTGGATTCAGAGGATTCTGTTGGAATTCTGGAATCCTGGAATAGAAAGGATCCTAAAGATCTGATCCAATTCCACCCCATTCCAAGGCAGGGACACCTCCCACTAACCCAGGTTGCTCCAACCTGGCCTTGGAATTTGGGAAGCTTGGGAATTTAGGATATGTTGGAGGCAGATCCAGAGTGGGATATGGAGGCATTGGGAGGTCAAAAATAGTGTGGGATTTTAAAATCCATAATCCCAAAATACCCTGGAGCAACTCTGCTCAACTCCTTGTCCAAACTTCCTGAGCATTCCTGGACCTGGCTCTGTGATTCCCAACCTTTTGCAGGGAAAATATCTCTAGGAAAGAGCATTTTGCTCTGTTATTTCCAGGATTTTCCAAGGATAGAGGGGTCACTGAATTCATTCCATGGAGCTGGGGCAGGATAAATTCCCAGATTTGCAATCTGAACAGTTCAAGTTGGGAAAAAACCCTTTAAGTTTTAAATCCCAACAAAAACTCCTTCGCTTCACGGCAAGGGATATGCATAATTACCGGAGTCCTCTCACATTTTCCTGATAAATCCCGGAGAAAAATGCATTCTGGGGCAAGTTTTCCAGGGAATATCAGGAATATTTAGTGTTGTCCCAGTTTTTTATTCCTAGGGAGGTTTTCCGGCCCCTTTCCCATCTCTTTCCCTTCTCTTTTCCTGCTCCAGAGCTGCTCCCAGAATTCCAGGGGATCCCTCAGCCATTCCCAGGAGCAGCGGGGCTGGGCCAGCAGAACTTTTCCATGTGTTTTTTCCAGGTTTTTTCCAGGTTTTAGCTGGATCCCTCCTCCCTCTCTCCCTCCCTCCCTCCTGGCCGTGACTCTGACTCATTCCCCACGTGCCGGAGCCTCCGGAGCCTCCGCGCTCTTCCCAGTCCCACTCCAACACCACGAGTTCCCCACCCAGCTCCTCGTGCTGGGATCATCCCTCCGGGTGTTTCATTCCTTACGTTCATCCCACCCTCATTCCCAGTGTTTGGAGCCCTCTGGACCTGGGATCCATCCTGGTTTTCCTGCTCAGCTCTCGGTGCATCCTGGATATTCCCATTTTGGGAAGGGAGGCTTTGGAGCAGGGAATCATCCCCTGGATCCGGGAACAGCTGGGATTTTTGGGATCAGCTCCTTTTGCCACGGATCCACTGCAATTCCCCTTGATGATCCCACATTTCTTCCATCCAGGCTTTGTTTGCTCCAGGTGTTTTTTGGTTTTTTTTTTTCCCCAAGGGAATTCGGTGTCTGAATTCCTCCAGTTTTCCTTATTCCCAGTTTTTTTCCCGCTCTCCTGGACACACAACCAGAGTTTCCAAAATAATTCTTGGAATGCTTTAATCCCTCCTCAACATTCCCGATGTGTCCGGCCAGGCTCATCCCAAAATCCTTCTTTCATTCCTGCTGCTCCTTTCCAGGTGGGATCTTCCCAAAATCTCCCTGCCTATCCCAGATTTCAGCACCTTGGAATTTCCACATCCGTGGGGAAGTTTTCCCTCTCTGCCATCAGCCAAGGGAACACCAGGAATTCCCAGCAATTCCTGGGATTTTTTTCCTGCTGCTGCTGGATTTAGGGAATGAAATGAACTGTGGGAATTCCTCCATGGGCATTTCCTGGTGGAATCCAGAGGTTTGGATTTGTCCAGGAACAATTCCAGGTGTCCAGGTGGTGTTTGGAGTCAAATCCCACCCCTGGGAGTGCCCAAGGCCGGGTTGGATGGGGCTTGGAGCAACCTGGGATAGGGAAAGGTGTCCCTGTCCATGGAGAACAATCCTAGGAATGATAGGAAGAGATCCTGGGAATGTTAGGAAATGATCCTGGAAATGTTGGGGAAAAGGAAACTTTAGGGAAAGGATCTTGGAAATGCTGGGAAAATAATCCTGGGAATGTTGGGGAAACCATCCTGGAAACTTTAGGGAAAAGGTCCTGGAAATGTTGGGAAATTATCCTGGGCATGTTGGGGAAAAGATCCTGGAAACTTCAGGGAAAGGGTCCTGGACATGCTGGGAGAATCATCCTGGGAATGTCAGGGAAACCATCCTGGCAACTTTGGGGAAAAGATCTTGGAAATGTTGGGAGAAGGATCCTGGAAATGCTGGGCAAAGGATCCCAGAAATGTTGGGAGAAAGATCCTGGGAATCCCTGGGGCTGAATCCGGATCCGTGGCCACCGGCAGCTCCGGGTGCCACCCCTAGATCCCACCAGCCTGGGAAAGAGGGGCTGGAAATCCCAAAAAACAGGGTCAGAAACCCTGGAAAACGGTCAGAAATCCCGGAAAAGAGAGTCAGAAATCCTGGAAAAGAAACATGGGAAATCCTGGAAAACAGGGTTGGAAATCCCAGAAAAGAGGGTCAGAAATTCTGGAACCGTGTCCAAGCGCAGAGAAGGAGAATCCCAGGATGCTCCCGGAGGGAGGAATTCTCCTAAGAGCAGGAATTCGTCCTAATTCCGTGTGAAAATTCAGGATTTTTTCCCAATGTCCAACCTAGGATTCCTCTGGCACAGCTTGAGGCTGTTCCCTGGGATTTCCTGGGAGCAGATCCCAAATCCCACCCAGCTGCCACCTCTGCCATGGAATTCTGGAGGGAAAAGGCCCCTCCTGATCCTTGTTTTTCCCAGGATCAGCCCCCCCGCCCCGGCTCCCTCTGGATGTTCTTCCTGGGATTTGAGCTCCTTTCCCTGGGAAAGAGTGGTCAGGAATCCTGGAAAACAGAGCCAGAAATTCTGAGAATTCCAGGAATTCCCAAGGGAAGCATTGTTTAAACCAAACCCAAAATCTTTCACCTGGAATTCACTTCTGGTCGTTCCCATGAAATCCCATGGAAATTAAAATTTCCTGGATTTTTGGGAATATCATGGCCCATTCATCCACCTGGAATGGGAATTCTCTGGGGGTTTATTCCAAGTTTATTCCCGAGGAGGTTTTTCCATCCTGGAATGGGACAATTCCCAATGGAAGCACCACCAGGTGCCCAAATCCACCCGGCCGCTTCCATGGGCTGGAATTCCCTGGAATCGGACATGGAGCCCCATCAATCCCACCCAGAATTCCAACGGGATGGAGGCGATCCAGGACAAAAAATTCCATGGAACGCAAAACCCAGGGTGGGAGGAAGAGCTGCTGCTCCTTCCCAGAATTCCCTTTCCCTTCGGAATCCCGTGGGAATCCTGGAAGAAGGACGTGGGCACCGAGCGTGGACAAATCCCGGATCTGCCGGGAATTTTGGGAATCTCACGAGCCGCTTAATCCCCGCTGTTGGATTTATCGGAAATCCGGGATGGGCTCGGGATTCATGGAACGAGGGCCTGGAGCCTCCTGGTGAGGGGAGATAAAAGGGATGAAGGGAAAACTCCGCTGGAAAAACGCCCGGGAACTTTCTCCCATGGAAAACATCCAACCCCAGCCGGGCAGATTAACTCCCGGAACTTTTTACTCATGGAATTTTTTTGCTGATGGAATTTTTCTCCTCGTGGAATTTTTTCCTCGTGGAATTTTTCTCCCCATGGAAAGGGGGGCTCAGGCCTTGGCAGGGGCTGCCCAGGGAGCTTTGGAGTCGCCGTCCCTGGAGGTGCCCAAGGAATTCCTGGAATTCCGCTTAAGGCTCTGCCGGGGGGCTCAGGATGGGCTCGGGGACCTTGGGATTCTTTTCCAAGCTCTGGAATTCTGGGATTCGTGATGAATGCCGAGCTCTTCCCACGCTTCTTGCCCGGGAATTCCTGGGGCTCTGCCCGCCAGGAGAGGAAGGAGCGGAGCTGGGAAAGGAGGGAAAATTCCGGAAGGAGCCAGGAGAGGGCTCGGGCCCAGGCACAGGAGGAGGGCACGGGGTGGCACAGGGGACAGGGGTGGCACCAGGGGCCCTGGAGCACAGGGTGACACAGGTGACAGTGGCATACAGGGTGGCACAAGTGACAATGGCACCCAGTGTCACTGTGGGCACTGGCACTGGGACATGGGTGACGCGGGTGACAGTGGCACCCAGGGATGGCACCAGTGACACTGGGGAACAGGGTGGCACAGGTGACAGTGGCACCCAGGGGTGGCACCAGTGACACTGAGGAACAGGGTGGCACAGGTGACAATGGGGCACAGGGATGACACCAGTGACACTGGGGCACAGGTGGCACAGGTGACAATGGCACCCAGGGATGGCATGAGTGGCACTGGGGAACAGGGTGGCACAGGTGGGAGTGGCACTGGGGCACAGGTGACAGAAGTGACAATGGCACCCAGGGATGGCATGAGTGGCACTGAGGCACAGGGTGACACAGGTGACAGTGGGCACCCTGGGATGGCACCAGTGGCACAGGGTGACATAGGTGACACTGGCATACAGGGTGGCACAAGGGACAGTGGCACAGTGTTGCTGTGGGTGGCAGAGGGTCACAGATTGTCACAAATGACACTGGGGCGCAGGTTGTCATAGGTAGCACTGGGGCACAGGCTGGCACAGGTGACAATGGCCCAAAGTGTCCCTGTGGGTGGCACTGGGCACTGGCACCGGGGCACAGGTGACAATGGCATCCAGGGATGGCACCAATGGCACTGGGACACAGGGTGACACAATGGCGTACAGGTTGGCACAAGTGACAGCGGCACAGAGTGGGCGGCAGCAGGCACAGGGTGGCGCAGGTGACACCAGGGCATAGGTTGGCACAGGTGGCACAACTGGTGGTGGCACCCAGTGTCACTGTGGGTGGCAGTGAGCGTGGGGTGACGCAAGTGACAACGGCGCCCAGGGATGGCACGAGTGGCACTGAGGCACAAGTGACTGTAGGGCACAGGGTGGCACAAGGGACAGTGGCACAGTGCTGCTGTGGGTGGCAGCAGGGCACAGATTGTCACAGCTGGCATTGGGGTACGGGTTGTCATAGGTGGCACTGGGGCAGCGGGGTGGCACAGGTGACAGTGGCACAAAGCGTCGCTGTGGGTGGCAGTGGGGCACAGGCTGGCAGAGGTGACAGTGGCACCCAGCGGTGGCACCGGTGTCGCTGTGTCTGGGCGGGGCTCTGCTGCCTCAGTGCACTCAGGGATCCTCCCGGAGCATTCCCGAGATTCCCACAATCCCGCAATTCCTGCAATTCCTGCAAATCCTCTATCTCCGCAATTCCCACAATCCCGCAATTCCCGCATTCCTGCAAATCCTCTATCCCCGCAATTCCCGCATTCCTGCAAATCCTCTATCCCCGCAATTCCCTCAATCCCGCAATTCCCGCATTCCTGCAAATCCTCTATCCCCGCAATTCCCTCAATCCACGCAATTCCCGCATTCCTAAAATCCCTGGAATTCCCGCAATTACGTCGCAATAACTTGAGGAGGTGGGGGCAAATATGGAATTGGGGTGGAAAAATATGGAATTGTGGGGGCAAATGTGGAACTGGGGGCACGGGGTAGGAGCACTGCGGGCAGCCCTGAACCAGGAATGGGAACTGGGGACGCTCAGGCCGGGAACGGGAACCGGGAATGGGAACTGGGAATGGGAACTGGGGACCCTCCCTCCTTCCCTGCCTCGTGTTCCCATCCTTCCCTCCATCCCTGTCCCTCCATCCCACTCCCATCCCACTCCCTGCTCCCTCCTCGCCGTGTCCTCCCGGCCCCGGAGCCGCTCCCTTTGCTGCTCCCATCCCAATCCCAATCCTAATCCTAATCCTCCCCCGATTCCATTCATGTGATTCCATTCTCATCCCAGTCTTGTTCCCACACCCGATCCCATTCCTACTCCCATTCCCACTCCCGCTCCCATTCCCACTCCCATTCCCATTCCCACTCCCATTCCCACTCCCATTCCCACTCCCACACCCATTCCCACACCCATTCCCAATCCCATTCCCAATCCCATTCCCGCTCCCATTCCCGCTCCCACACCGGTTCCCTCTCCGGGGCAGCGCCGGCAGCGGCCGCCAGGGGGCGACTCCGGGCGGGCCCCGCCGGGACCGGGACCGGGATTGGGAGCGGGATGAGGAACGGGAGCGGGAGCGGGAGCGGGATCGGCCCCGGGATGGCTGTGGCACGGTCCCACACCCATTCCCATTCCCACTCCCATTCCCACACGGGAGTATGGGTGATGTTCGACGGTCCCGGGAGCGGGGTCTGTATCGGGATCAGGGATCGGCATCGGGATCCAGGAGAGGCACGGGGATCCAGGAGCGGGATCAGGAGCGGGAGCGGCCCCGGGCTCAGGAGCGGGAGCGGGGTCGGGACCGCGCCGGCAGCGGGGGCGGCGGCGGCGGCGGCGGCGGGAGCGGGGGCGGCCGGTCCGGCGGCGTCCCCGCCCGCCGGGGGAGGAGCCGCGGGCTCCGGCCCCACCTGCCCCGGGCCATGGTGCGCCGGAGGGAGCGGAGCGGAGCGCGGGGCGGGCGGCGCCGCTGCGCCATGGAGCCGGCGGTGGCGGGCGGCGGCCGCCCCGCAGCCGGTGCCGCTCCAGCCTCCGCCGCTGCCCGCGCCCGGGCGGCGCCGCCGGGGCCGCGCTGAGCCCCGCGGGGGCCCCCCCGGCCATGGCGCAGCCCGCGGGGCGCGGCGGGGCGAGCCGCGAGCTGCCGGGCATCAGCACCGTAACCTACGTGTTCGTTTACAGCCCCGCCGGCCCCGCCGGGCCGCCCGCCGGCCCCGGCACCGAGCCCGCGCCCCACGCCGCGCCCGCCCCGCTGCGCGGGCCCAAGCGGAAGCTTTACAGCGCCGTGCCCGGCCGCAAGTTCATCGTGGTGAAGAGCTACGCGCCGCAGGGCGATGGCGAGATCCAGCTCAACCGCGGCGAGGCCGTCAAGGGTGAGCGGGGACACCGGGACGGCGGCGGGGACGCGGGGACAGCGCCGCGGACGCCGGGACGGCGGCGGGGAGCGGCCGGGGAGGGCGGGAGGAGCGGCGGGAGCTGCCCCCGGTGCTGGATGCGGCAGTGGCGGGGCCGCGGCTGGGATGGATGGAGGGATGGGATGGAGGGATGGGAGCGCTCAGGTGTGGGGTGGAGGGATTGGGGTGTCTGCCCACCTGTGGGGCTGCGGCTTTTGGGGTGTCCTGCCCACCTGTGGGGCTGCGGCGCCTCGGGATCGCTGCGCAGGTGTGGGGCTGCACAACCGTGGGGTCTGCAGGCTGCTTGTGGGGCTGCAGATTTGGGCATGTTCAGCCCACCTGTGGGGCTGCAGGGCTCTGGGGTCTCCAGCCGGGTTGTGGGGTGTCCTGCCCACCTGTGGGGCTGCAGGGCTCTGGGGTCTCCAGCCGGGTTGTGGGGTGTCCTGCCCACCTGTGGGGCTGCAGGGCTTTGGGATCCCGAGCGCAGGTGGGGCTGCAGAGCTGTGGGGTCTGTGGGCTGCCTGTGGGGCTGCAGGGCCTCGAGGTGTTCCAATCAGTTTGTGGGTCTGCAGCTGGTTGGGTTGCAGCTTTGTGGGGTGTCCAGCCCAACTGTGGGGTCTCCCACCCACCTGTGGGGCTGGAGCTTTTGGGGTCTTGAGCCCACCTGTGGGGCTGCAGAACTCTGGGGTCTCCGGTCTGGTGGTGGGACTGCAGCACTGTGGGGTCCCCAGCCCAGGTGTGGGTCTGCAGGGCTGTGGGGTCTTGAGCTCAATTGTGGGGCTGGTGCTCTGTGGGGTGTCCAGCCCAGTTATGGGGTTGCCACTTTGTGAGGTCCTCAGCCCGTCTGTGGGGCTGCAGCGCTTTGGGGTGTTGAACCCACCTGTGGGGTGTCCAGCTCAGCTGTGGGGCAGCAGGGCTTTGGGATCCCTGGGCCACTTGTGGGGCTGCAGGGCTTTGAGATCCCCAGTCTGGCTGTGGGGCTGGAGTTTAGTGGGGTGCCCAGCCCAGGTGTGGGTCTGCGGCTCTGTGGTGTTTCCAGAGTGGTTGTGGGGTCCCCAGGTTGGTTTTGGGGCTGCAGCTTTGTGGGGTCCCTACCTGTGGGGCTGCCGGGCTGTGGGGTCCCCGGCCTGGTTTTGGGGTCCCCAATCCTGTGGTGGGGTCCCCGGCCTGGTTTTAGGGCTGTAATTCTGCGGGGTCCCCAGTCCCGATTTTGGGATCCCCAATCCCGGTTTTGGGGTCCCTAGTCCCAGTTTTGGGGCCGGAGCTCTGTGGGGTCTTCATGCCGATTTTGGGATCTCCAGTCCTATTTTGGGGTCCCCATCCCGGTTTTGGGGTCCCCATCCCGGTTTTGGGGTCCCCCTCCTGGTTTTGGGTCCCCCTCCCGGTTTTGGGGCCGCACTCGCGGCCGGCTCCGTTCCCATTCCCGGCTCCGTTCCCATTCCCGTCCCTCCGGGGCCGTGTCCTTGTCCCCCCCGCGCCCATCCCGGCTCCGCTCCCAAATCCCATTCCCACATCCCGAGCTCCCAACCCCCCGCGCCCATTCCGGCTTCTCCCGGCTCCGCTTCCCGAGCTGCAGCGGGCGCCGGGAAATTCTCATGGAAAACGGCAGGGAAGAAAATTCATGGATAACGCAGGGGAATTTTCGTGGATAACACCAAGGAAATTTTCATGGATAAAACCGGGGGAATTCTCATGGATAATGCCAGGGGAATTTTCCTGGATAACGGCAGCGCTGCCGTGGGGTTGGGCTGGGAATTCTGCTGGAAGCTGGGAATTCCAGCTGCCAGCTTCCCGAGGAAGGGAATTCCCTGCCAGCCGGAGAATTCCAGAGTTTTTTCCCCCCCTCCGGAAAGTTTCGGGAGCTTCTCCTCCTCTCCCTCCTCCGCGATTTTTTTTTTTTGTGGATTCCTGGCACGACGCGGGGCCGGAGCCTCTGGAATGACGGGAGAGGGAGACCGGGAATGTTCCCAGCCTGGAATTGCGGCTCCCACATTCCCGCTGCCCTTCCCATGGATTTGGTTTCCCTGCGAGGAGCGGGAGCCGGCTGGGAACGGGGGGGGGGGGGGGGGGGGGCTGTACTGAGGAATTCCTATGGATTCCTTGGAATTCCAAGGGTTTCACGCGGGATTCCGGCATTCCTGGGATGCAGGTGTGGAATTCCAGGATCCGTGAAGGATTCCTGGGATGTGAAATGCTTTTCCCGATGTTTCCCCGCCCCCCCCCTTTCTCCCTGTTTTTCCTCGTGCTGCCGTGGAGTGGGTGGTCCTGGAGTTGCTGCCACAAAATCCTTGGGATTCGCTTCTCCGTCCCAAAATTCCTGGCGTGTGATCTCCAGGGAAAAACAACCCGTGGGAAGAGGGAGGAGGAGGACGTGGAGTGACCCCTGGGAGCGGGAATCGCTTCCCAATGGATATTCCCGGAGTTCGGGAGGATGAGAGTTCACAGCCAATCCCTTCCCCCTTGGAATTGCTCCAGGAAGAGGCTGATCCGTGGATTTTTGGGAATCTTGGCAGCTCCGGAACGGCGCTGCTTTGTCATGTTCCGTGGATTCGGGACAATCCCGGAGCCCGGAGCTCGGGGGGTGGCCGGGAATGCTGGGAGAGGCTGGAACGGGAGGAATTCCGGCCGAGGGAGCTCTCCAGGGTTCTGGAATGATGCGGGGGCAGGGATGGTGGAGATCCCTGGGAGTGGGAATGTTGGGAATGGAGCTGCGAGGATGGGAGAAGGTTTGGGAATGAACGGGATTGCTGGATGAGGATGGGAAATTGGAATTTCAGGAATTCTGGCCAAGGGGCAGCCTAGGAATCTCCAGGATCCTGGAATGATTTGGGGGATGATGGATCTCATCCCTATCCATGAGATCATTCCCATCCCATTCCAAGGGCAGGGAAATTCCCACAATCCCAGGCTGCTCCAGCCTTTCCTTGGACATTCCAGGGATCCAGGGGCAGCCCCAGCTGCTCGGGCAATTCCAGCCCAGCCAGGAATTCCTCATTCCCAAAATCCCACCCCAATCTCCCTTTTCCCAGTGGGAAGCCATTCCCTGTGTCCCATCCTTCCATTCCTTTCCCACATTTCAGCTCTCCTGGAGCCCTTTCAGGCCCTGGAATGTGCTGGAAGCTCTCCCTGGATCCTTCCCTTCTCCAGGAGAACATTCCCAATTTTCCCAGTTTTTCCTCTCAGCTCCATCCCTTGAATCCTCCTGATGCCTCCTCTGGATTTGCTCCAACAGCTCCACATCCTTCCCGGGATAATTCCCGATCCCATATTCCCAGTTTTCACCACATTTCCCAGGATCAGCTCATTCCCATGGCTTCTCCAGGGCTCGGAATTCCTGGGAAGTTTTTCCTTCATCCCAAGGTCAGAAATTTCTCCTGCTGCTCCTGGTTTTCCCTCTGGGAAGGTCATTTGGGAAGGGTTGGGAAGAAGCCAGGATGCAGCTGGTTCCCGGTTGGAAAATTATCCGAGCCCTCGGGAATGCCATCTGTCCCAAATCCCGCTTTTTCCCAGGTTACATTCCTGCATTTCAGGTCAGGCTGGGATTTTTCCATTGGGATTTTTGGGATTTCAGGTCACCAGGAAAAGTTTTGTGGAATTTTTGGAGCCGCTTCACTCTGAACTTCCCCAAATCCAAATTTCCTGACGGGAAATCCAAGGAAAAATTCTCTGATGGATACAGGGGGAAAAATAAAAATCGGGATTTAGGGATGGTTTGGTGGGATGGCCTCAGGATTTTTGGAATTTTGTTGGAAAAGGAGTTGGAATTGTGGCTGCTCCCTCCCTGGAGTTGTCCGAGGCCAGGTTGGAGCAACCTGGGAATGTGGGAATCGGAATGGGATGATCCTAAAGAACCTTCCCACCCAAACCATTCCAGAATCCCAGGAATTCTTGGCTCCACCTCCCATTCGGGTGGAGGGATCTTGCTCGGGATTGAAAAATTCCCAACTTTTCCTGTGCTTTGCTTTTCCTTCATAATCAATTTTTGCCAGGGAAGATCCCTCTTCCCAAATTTCCATATCTGCAGAGAAGCTGGACAGGACACTTCCCGGATTTTTTTATTCCCTACCTCCCTGTTTTTAATGGAATTTCTTCCTTATCTGGAAAAGACCGAGAATTCCCACGGTGTTCCTTGGTTGGGATCCATTGGAGTCATCCCAGGGTTTCCAAAATTCCCAAAAAATGATGTTTTTCCAAATGTGTGCATGGAAATCCATCTGAAAATGATGGAAATATCCAGGATGAAGCTGGGTTATTCCAGAAAATTCCCATTAAAATGACATTCGTTTCTGGAATCTGGGAGAACATTGGGAATTCTTATCAGTTATCCCTGGAAAAATCCTTGGTGATAAGAGGGGGATATCCCATCAAAACTCGGATTTTTGGGACAGCATTCCCACATTTCCAGCTTTCCCCCCCCATATTCCAAGCCTGGGCTGGGATTTGTGGGCTCAGCTCTGGAGCTGGATCCAAATGCATGAAAATTCCTTTGGGATTGACCAGCACAGGAATTCCCGAGGTTCTACTCTGATTTCCAGGGTGATCCCGATGGATTTTCCTTGGATCTTGGTTTTGGATGGATCTTTTCCTTTGGAAAAAAGGGAGAGCAGAACCTCTGGAATGGGTTCAATTTTCCCACTTGGATGAGTTGGAAAACTCTGCCTTGGCACCAAAATCCTTCCCTTAGTTCATTCCCAAAGCTGGAATTCTGGGAATTCCAGATTTTTAAAAAGCATTTTTCCTGGAATTCTCAGGAAGAGCCTCCATATAAATCCAATTTTCCAGGCCGAGGCATTTCAGATTCCTGGGATAATTTAATGGATCTTTTTGGGAATCAGATTTTTGGGATCAGGGGCAGGAGCAGGAAATTATCCCGGTGGGAAAAAACATTGGACACAGAAATCTTAAATCGAGTGGGAAAATTCCCAGAATTTTCCAAAAGAAACAAAATTTTTAAGGAAAGAACTATTTTAAAGAATAATTTTAAGGATTCATTTTGGTGTTCCTGCATTTCCTGGCACTTTTCCTGGATTTGAATCCCAGAATTTAGTCCTGGAATGTTGCTTTCCTCCATCCTTGTGCTTCCCCTTTCCCATGGGAATTCCATTGGGAATCCCTAAATTATGGGATATTCCTAGAAAAACCGAGGTGGCACCTCCAGAATGGAAATCCCATTGGTTTTTGGGGAATAATTTCAGGATTTTCCTGGGAATTCCAGATGGATTTGCTCCCTTCTTGGCTCCAGACAATCCTGGGAATTATTATTCCCACCTGGAATTCCAACCCATAAACAAGGGTCTCCAAGTGACCCCAAATTCCCAGCTGGACTTTGGGAACTGCCTTGGTTTCCTGTGGAAATGAAGAAACCCGGGAGACATTCCCATCGGGAATATTCCGCCGAGCTGGCGGCCGGCCCCGATTCCCATCCCAAAATTAGAAAATTCCTCATTAATTCCACTCCGCATCCCGGTGACCTCGGAGCTGTCCCAGTTTTCCAGCGTGACCCAAAATCGGCAGGAAAATTCCGGAGGGAATTGAGCTCCCATAGGATTGGAAATGACGGAACAATCCAGGCTGGGAAAAGCCGGGAATTCGGGGAGGTGGCAAGAGTGGCTGTGGCGCCGTTGGGTTTTCATGGATCGGCTTCCTTGGGATCTTGGCTGGAATTTCGGCCCCGTTTGGGATATTGGCTTCAAAGGGGAGGTTCGGGGTTGGATTTGGGGATCGACCGAATTTGGGGTTGGAGGGATTGTCCATGGTCTGCTCTGGAATTCCAAGGAAATTTGGGATCTCTTCTGGGATTGGAGGGATTGCCCATGGTCTGCTCTGGAATTCCAACCAAGTTTGGGGTTTTTTGGGGGGATTTTGGGATTGTCCATGGTCGCACCTGGGTGTCCAACCTGATTTGGTGTTTTTGGGTTGGGAGAGGTTTTCCATGGTCTGCTTTGGAATTCCAAGGAAATTTGGGGTCTTTTTTTGGATTGGATGCTCATCCATGGTCTCACCTGTGTATCCAACTAGATTTGGGGTCAAGGGTTGGGATTTTAGAGCTCTTCGTGCTCTGACCTGGAATTTCACCCAAATTTGGAGTCTTGGGTTGGGATTGGATGGATTGTCCATGGTCTAACCTGGAATTCCAACCAAATCTGGGATCTTTTGTTGGGATTCCTTTTGTTGGGAGCTGTCTGTGGTCCTGATCTGGAATTTCCCCAAAGTTTGGGGTCCTGTGTTGGGATTTAGGGATTTTCCATGGTCCTGACCTGGAATTCCAACCGAATTTGGGGTCTCGGGTTGGGTTTTTTGGGATTGTCCATGTTCTGACCTGGCAGAGGAGTCCACGCTTCCCTGGATGGCATCCCAGGGGATAATTCCAGGGATTTAGCTGGAGACCATTCCCGTGTTTCATTTCCACATTGTTCTGTTTGCGCCTCTGCACATTTTCCATGGATTTTTTTCTCTCTTTTCCATGTTTTCTTTTTTCTCTTTTTTCCATGTTTATTTTTTTCTATTTTCCATGTTTTTTTCTCTTTTCCATTCCCATCCATGCTCCAGACCAGCAGCTCCGTGAAGTAGGTAACTATGGAATTTTTCCTTGGAATTTTTTTTCCCCTTCCCAGCTTTATCCTTTTTCCCACATTTTTTCCTCACTGTGGCCTCCAAGTGTGGGGAGTTTTCCAGGATTTTTGGAGCTCAGCTTTTCCTGGTTTTCCTTCCACTCCTGCTGTTTATTCCAGATGGGATCGGGGGGCAGAGGGATCTTCCTCTCCCATCCCCGTTTTCCTGCACTTCCAAAGTTTCCCTGTCCTTGTTGTCCTGAAATTCCCAGAAAACCCAAACTGGGAGTCACCTTCTGGGAAAATTCTGGAATGGGAGCTGTGGGTGAGGAACTGGGGTGGGAATTGTGGGTTGGGAATTCTGAAGGAGGAATTCCATGGGAATTCTTGCTGCTCAGGGATTTAGGATGTTGGGACACTGTTCCCGGTGCTCTCGGAGTGGCTTTGGAATTTCCGATGTCAGGAAAATCCATCCCCTCCTGGTGAGCCTGGAAATCTGATCCTGGATCCAGGGATGGGGAAGCATCCAATGGGGCGGAGCTGGTCCCAAAAAATTCCGTTGAATATCCCGAGGTTTCCATGTGCTCCCGTCACTCCTCTGCTGCCATATCCTTGGGAAATCCCATGGAAAACGCTCTTTTCCTGCTGTTTGCTGCTGCTCCAGGTGGATTCCAATTCCCAGGAAAATCCCATCCAACAGGAGTTGGGATCAGCCGGATTTAAACCTGGGAGTTGGTGCTCCCAGCAAATTTTGCCTGCTGAAATTTTCCCTCCACTTTACACGGATTAAGCCCAGGAATGCAGTTCGAATTGGGAATTCCAGGTGCCACAGAATTCCTGAGGGAATAGGGGATGGGAAAACAGGGAATGGCCTCAGGCTGGGCCAAGGAGGCTCAGCTTGGATATTTGGGAATTTTTCCATGGAAAGGGGGTCAGGCCTTGGCAGGGGCTGCCCAGGGAGGTTTGGAGTCACCATTCCTGGAGGAATTCCAAGGAATTCCTGGATGTTGAGGTGGGAATAAGGTGGGATTTGATAACCCAGGATGTCCTTTCCAAGGTCAGGAATTCCAGGGTTTCAGAGTTTAATCCCGGAATTTTTCAAGGGCTGGGAAGTGCCGTGTCATGCTCTTCTCCAGCTGCAGAGGCTGCTCAGAAATCCTGGAATTTCCATGGGAAAATAAAACCTCCAGGAGCAAAACTTCCACAGGTTTTTAAGGAAAAGGTGATGTCATCATCCTTTTCCCTGTTTTCCACCAGGATCCACTTGGAGCTGCCAATTCCAAGTAGGATCAATAATTTTTTCCTGGAATTCAGATCAATCCACAGAAACCAGAACTATCCCAAATGATCCAGTGGGAATCTGGGCTTGGCATTCCCAGAGAAAAAGCTTGGAGAAGGAATTTTTCCATCTCCTGGTGCATGATAATCAAAAATAAGGAAAAATCCAGGAATATTCCCTTGGAAATGGGAGGTTTTCCATGAGTTTTGAGGAATGTGGATTCAGGTTTTCAGTGCATTTTTAGGGATGTGGATCCAGGTTTTCCATAATTTTGAGGGGATGTGGATCCAGGTTTTCCATAGTTTTCAGGGAGGTGGATCCAGGTTTTCCAGGGTTTTTGAGAGATGTGGATTTTTCCATGGGTTTTTCCTTGTGTTTTTAGGGAGGTGGATTCGGGTTTTCCATGGGTTTTTGGGATGGTTCTGCCCTTTGTGCCACATTCCAAGTGGGATGGGCCCATCCCAATCCCTGCTCTCTCAGGTCTCTCCCAGGTCTCTCCTGCCGGATTCTCTGGGAATTCTGGCCAGGATCCAGCATTCCCAGGGCCTCCCATGGAGTTCCTCATCCTGCCAGGAGCTGCTCTTGGGGTGGGAATTCTGGGAATTCCTTCCCTAAGGATGCTGAGTACTCTGTCTCCCTGGGATTTTTCAGAATGGGGAATTCCCAAATCCCGCTGTTTTCCAGCTGGGAATTCCACCAGGCAGTGATCCCAAAATATTTCTGAATTCCTGCTTACAGGGGATGATCTCAAATTTTTCCTGGAGTCTGGGCAGGAATTAAGAAAATCCCCTCAGGCTGTAATAGCACACAAAACATTTCCCAGGCCGGATTATCCAAGGAACTTCCGCCTCTGGAATGGCACTAATCCCTCAAACACATCCCGGCTTTTCAGCGGGAAGAGGATTCCTGCGGATTCCAAAGGGATTCCCTGAACTCCCGGGGCTCCTCCTCCTCCTGTTCCCCGGGAGAAGCTCGGAGCAGCCTGGCAGCCGGGCCGGGTTTCCTTGGATCCCTGACTCCTTTCCCATCCATGTTTTCCGTGGGCACGGGTGTGAGACGGCTCCGGCTGCTCTTCGCTCTTCTCCGGAGCCCGGGAACGCTGAGCCAGGAAAGCTCTTGGAAAAGACTGGGAAACATCTGAGGAATAAACACTGGGAGAAGGAGCTGGAGCCAGGGCTGGGAAAACGGGGAATGTTCTCCTGGAGAAGGGAAGGCTCCAGGAAAAGGGAATTTCTCCCTGTTTTTCCTATGGAATGTGCTCTGTCTTTTTTTTTGTTTGTTTGTTTGTTTTCCCTCCTTTTGTTCCCTGGGATGCTCCCGTCATCATTCCCGGGTCATGGAAAAGAGGGAATAGCAGGAAAAGGAACATTCCAGCACAATCCCTCCTGGCTTTGATCCCTCTGGATCCTTTCCAGCTCCGGCCATTCCAGGGTTTTCTGACCTTTGGCCTTTGCTGGGTGGGATTTGAGGGATATCCATGCTGGGGAATTTCCTGGGAATCTGCTGAATCCAGGTACCTTTAGATCTCCCCGTTCCCCCCGGGATCCTCCCTGTATTCCCAAACTCCTGGAATTGGCTCCCTGAGGAATCTGGGATTCATGGGATTTGGGAACAGCTTTCCCTATCCTGTGGCTGTGCCAGGAGCTGGAATTCCCTGCATGGTGGGGGATCTGAATGGGATTAATCCCAGTTTTTGGGAATGAGGCCCTTGTAAATATTCTCAATATTCTCGCTTTTTATCTTTAAGGGCCATTCCAGGGCCACATTCCCTTGGGAATTCTGTCCCTGTGGCTCCCACTCCGCTGGAGCTGCCAGGAATTCCTTGGGATAAAGGAAAAGTGCTGGGAATGCCAGACTGGGAATTTGGGAAAGATGAATTGTGATGAGATTCATCCCAGTTTTCCAGGTGGGATCAGCTCTGGGAAGGTTGACTGGGAATTCTGGGTGGGCTGGAGAATCCTGGAATTCCAGCCCACGGAAAACCCCGGTATTCTCACTGTGGGAATCTCTGTGTGTGTGGGATCCAGGTCCTCAGGAATTGGGAAGGAAAATGGGAATGAGGAAGGGAGAGGAAATCCTGGATCACGGGAAGGATCCGAAACCTTTGGATCAGCAAATCCCATTCCCAAGCTCCTTCCTGTCCTGCAGTCCCAAAATTCTGCTGAGGCCGAAAATTCCTCAGGAACATTTTCCCGGCTCCATCCGTTCCCTCCCTTTCCCATTCCCTTTGATTGCCGCTATTTTTTCCAAGGAATGCTTGATTAGAGCCGGAAGGACAGGATAATGACGGGAATCAAAGCCGGATCCGTTCCCAAATCAGCTCCGCAGCTGGAGCCGGCAGAGCGGGAACGGCGCCGGGGATGATTCTGAGATCCATCCGGAGCCATTCCCAGTGCTGATTCCTGGATTCATTGGATCCGCCTAGATCCATTCCTGGTGCTGGTTCCCGGATCCATCGGATCCATCTGGGACCATTCCCAGTGCTGATTCCCCAATCCATCCAGAACCCTTCCAGCTCTCAGTGCTGATTCCCAGTTGTGATTCCTGAATCCATTGGATTCATCCGGATCAATTCCCAGTGCTGATTCCTGGATCCATTGGATCCATCTGGGGCCATTCCCAGTGCTGATTCCCAGATCCATTGGACCCATCCAGATCCATTCCTGGTGCTGATTTCCTGATCTATCCAAGGTCATTCCAATCAGCTCTCAGTGCTGATTCCCAATTCTGATTTCTGGATCCATCGGATCCCTCCAGAGCCATTCCCAGGGCTGATTCCCAGATCCATTGGATCCATTCCCAAGTCCCATTCCATACACGGAACGTGGATTCCCTGCGGAAATCCCTGCTGGAATTCCAGACTGGTCAAGGCCCTGCGGGATGAGGATGGGGAATGTTGGAAGAGAGCAGCAAAAATTGGGAATGGCTGCGGAAGGGAAGGAGAACCCAGAGAATGAAGGATGGGAAAAGAGGGAAGGGCCTGCAGGGGAGATTGCGGTTGGATTTTGGGAATATTTTTCCATGGAAAAGGGGGTCAGGGCTTGGAGGGGGCTGCCCAGGGATGTTTGTTGTGAAGCCCCAAATCCCAAAATTCCTTCCTGGGAGGCCAGAATTCCCAAGGGCTCCAAAGCAGGAATTTTGCAGGGGAGCTGTTGGGAGCAGAGCAGTGGGAATTGAACAAAATCCAGGATTTGGGATCATTCCAAGGCCTGACAGCACCGGAACCTTTGGAGAGCTGGAGAATTTGCATCCCAAAAAAAACCCCTGGAGGAGCCTGAAAGGATTTTGCTGTTTGGCTTTTCCTTGGATTTGTTTTTCCTTGGATGCCTCCAGGCAGAATTTAATTCCTGGATCCTTCTGGGAATTCTTTGGGATGGATGGAGCAAGGCTGGATTTCCGTATGCCTGAAGAAATGTAGGATTAGCTCTGATGGATCCGCAGGAATTTGAGCTGGGATAAAGCTGGGAAGTGTCGGAAGAAATGCAGGAATGGGACAGCAAATCCCACAGGAATTCCTGGGTTTTTTCCTTTTACAGAATCCTGGGATGGTTTGGTGGGAAGGGACCTTAAATCCCGGGAAACGAGGGAGCAGCCTCAGCCTGGGCCAGGGCAGGGCCAGATTGGATTTTTGGGAATTTTTTCCATGGAAAAGGGGTCAGGCCTTGGCAGGGGCTGCCCAGGGAGCTTTGGAGTTGCCATCCCTGGAGGTGTCCAAGGAATTCCTGGAATTCCACTCAGGGCTGGGATCGGGCCCGGTTTGGGCTCAGTGATTTACATACTCTGGATGTCTAAATCCCAAATTGTGCCACTCCAGATCCCCAAATTCCAAATTTTCCCACTCCGGATGTCCAAATTCCTGAATTGTGCCACTCTGGATCCCCAAATCCCAGCCTCTGGAATTCTGGGATCTGGACACTCCTGAGAGAATTCATACCTGGGGAATACCGGGAATGTGCTGCTGGGATTTGGGGATCCAGAGTGGCACAATTTGGGATTTAGACATCCAGAGTGGGAAAATTCAGGAATTCAGGCACCCAGACTGGGAAAATTTGGAATGAAGGCATTTAGAGTGGGACAGTTTGGGAATTTTGGATTTCAGTCATCTAGAGTGGGACAATTTGGGAATTCTAGCATCCAGAGTGGAAAAATTCGGGCCTTTGGGTGTCCAGAGTGGGACAATTTGTGAATTTGGGTGTCCTTCAGAGTGTATAAAATCAGGAATTGGGTGTCCAGAGTGGGAAAATTTGGGATTTGGTAATGAGTGGGACAGTTTGGTAGTGTGAGGAACCAGAGTGGGGAAAGTTGGGAATGGGGCATCCAGAGTGAGAAAAATCAGGAATTTGGAAATGTGTGCATCCAGAGTGGGAAAATTGGGGGATACAGAGTGGGAAAATTATGGGAATTTTGGCATCCAGAGTGGGAAAACCCAGCAATTCCAGATTTTCCAAAGGAACTTAACCCTTTGGAAACTCCACATTCCTCAACCTCCCTCCAGCTTTGCCTCCCGGATTCCCGCGGCACCTCCTCAATCCCAAGCCCCCTTTTCCTGGGATTCCTTCCTGACTCCCAATCCCTGTTTTCCGCAGTGCTGAGCATCGGCGAGGGCGGATTCTGGGAAGGCTCCGTGAAGGGCAGGAGCGGCTGGTTCCCGGCGGAATGCGTGGAGGAGGTGCAGATGCGCCAGTACGACTCCAGGCAAGGTCGGTATCCCGGAATTCCGGGCGGAATTCCCCATGGAATCACCGGAGCGCTCCTTCGGTGGTGTGGGGATTGTGGGAATTATATCCCGAGGGATCTGCTCTGGTCATGGATTCCTCATCGGGGAATGGGGAGTTTGGGATGATGGAGGGGTGGGAGCAGAGGGAAAACTGGGAAAATTGGGATTGGTCAGTTGGAGGAGGTTGGTATCCTGGAATTCCGGATGCAATTCCCAATGGAATCACCAGAGCGCTCCTTTGGTGGGGGGGGGGGTGGAGGGAATTGTGGGATTTGTATGCCAAGGGATTAATTCCAATCATGGATTCACCATCAGGGAATGAAGAGTTTGGGATGATGGCGGGATGGGAGCAGAGGGGAAACTGGGAAAATTGGGATTGGTCAGTTGGAGAAGGGCAGTATCCTGGAACTCCGGCTGGAATTCCCAGTGGGAATCACTGTAGCACTCATTCAGTGGGGTGAGGATTGAGAGAACTGTAGGAATTGTATCCCAAGGGGTCAATTCCAATCATGGATCCGTCATCAGGGAATGGAGAGTTTGGGATGATGGAAGGGTGGGAGCAGAGGGAGAAGTGGGAAAACTGGGATTGGTCAGCCTGGAAAAGAGGAAAAATCCAGGATGATCCAACTGTGGCAGCCAAGGCCTGAAGGGGCCATGGGAAAAATGAAAAGTGAGAATATCAGAAATGTTTCTAAGGGACGGAGGGATAGGAGAATGGGAATTGTTCCAACCTACATGGAATTGTGGGAATTGTATCCCAAGGAATGAGTTCCAATCATGGATCCATCATTGGGATCATCTGTAGGAATGGAGAGTTTGGGATGATGGAGGGGTGGGAGCAGAGGAAAAACTGGGAAAACTGGGATTGTCCCAACTGGAAAAGAAGAAGATCCAGGATGATCCACAGAAGTGGCTGGAACTGCCCCAGCTCTGATGGGAATTCTGGAATTCCAAAGGAATTCCTGTTCCACTGAGGAGGATTTTTCCATGCCTGGAAAAAGGAAGATCCAGGGGGGTTTTATCCCTTTTCCCAACTTCCTGCCAGGATCTGAGGTGGGACTGGGATCTGCTCCCAGGGAGAAGGGATAGGAAAAGAGGGAATTGCCTCAGGCTGGGCCAGGGGAGGTTGGGATTGGATTTTTGGGAATTTCCCCATGGAAAAGGGGTCAGGCCTTGGGAGGGGCTGCCCAGGGAGATTTGGAGTGGCCATCCCTGGAGGTGTCTAATGAATTCCTGGAATTCCACTCTGGCCTGGGATCGGGCCCAGTTCAGACTCAGTGCCCTTGGAATTCTTTCCCAACCTCTGGAATTCTGGGATTCCACAATTCCCTGCCTGGGTCCAAAATAAACAAAGGAAAAATCCCGTTCCCCAAGAATTCAAGGATCATGAATGTTCCCTTTCAATGGAATTAATCAAATTCCAAACTCTCCATGGAACCAGAATTCCAGACAGAAGGAAAAGGGATCTTCCCACATTTCAGAGGGCATTATTTTCCCTCCTTGTTTGCAACCTAGGACTGATTCCCAGGGAAAAAAGAGGATGAGGCATTCCTGGTTGGTTTTCCAGCTTTTTCCCAGCATTCCCTGTTCCCAGATTCCTGCTGGAAGAGCATCCCATAGAATTCCATCCCATCCATATCCCATGGATCCCATCCTATCCCTTCTCCAATAATTGAGTCCTTCCCAATGATTTTCCAGCTGTCCATTATCCCAGAAAAAGCAGAATGATCCTTTTCCACAGATTTAATCAGGATGCTGAAATCCAGGCTTTTCCCAAATTTCTGCACCTTCCCTTGGCAGATCCAAGCACATCCCAGATTTATCCCAGACCCGAATTGCCAAGGATTTTGGTCATGGATTCAAGGAATGTTTAGGTTGGGAAGGGCTCTAAAGCCCATCCTGATCCCATTCCCTGTGGAAACCTTCTGCTATCCCAGATCCCATCCCATTCCATGGATCCCATCCCATCCCATGGATCCCATCAATCCCATGCATCCCACCCCATGGATCCCATCCCATCCCGTCCCATGGATCCCGTCCCATGGATCCCATAAATCCCATGGATCCCATCCCATGGATCCTGTCCCATGGATCCCGTAAATCCCATGGATCCCATCCCATGAGTCCCATAAATCCTATCCCATGCCATGGATCCCATCCCATCCCCTGGATCCCATCCCGTCCCATGGATCCCATAAATCCCATGGATCCCATAAATCCCATGGATCCCATCCCATGGATCCTGTCCCATGGATCCCATAAATCCCATGGATCCCATAAATCCCATGGATCCTGTCCCATGGATCCCATAAATCCCATGGATCCCATAAATCCCATGGATCCCATCCCATGGATCCTGTCCCATGGATCCCATAAATCCCATGGATCCCATCCCATCCTGTCCCATGGATCCCGTCCCATGGATCCCATAAATCCCATGGATCCCATCCCATGGATCCTGTCCCATGGATCCCATAGATCCCATCCCATGGGTCCCATTCCATCCTATCCCATGGATCTCATCCCACGGATCCCATCTCATGCCCTGGATCCCATTCCCTGGATCCCATCCCGGTCTCCTCGGGCTCATTCCCGTTCATTTCAGCCGCTCCGTGTCCCTGCGGATCCCGGCTGCTCCTGGATCCATCCATCAGCTCCGGAGGCTCCGTGACGGCTCCATTAAAAGCGCTGCTATTTTTGGGAGCCGGGAAGGGAGCGGAGCCGCTGGGCCGTGGACAGCCCATAAATCCCGGCTTTTCCTCGGGAATGGGATCCAGGAGGGGCTGGGAATCGGGGAGAATGTCCGGAGGGATGAGGAGAAGAAGGGATGAGGGGGATGGAATGGGAATGCCAAAGGGCTGGGATGGCTGGAGAAGGGGGCAGGAGGAGGGAATTCCTGAATTCCTGGTGGAATGAGAAGTGCTGGGAAATACCAGGGGTGGATGGATCAGCTCGTGGAGCTGTTGGGATCTGGGAATTCAGGATCTGCTGGGAATTTCTTTCTTTCTTTCCTTCCTCCCTCCTTCTCTCCCTTTTTCCTTTCCTTTCCTTTCCTTTCCTTTCCTTTCCTTTCCTTTCCTTTCCTTTCCTTTCCTTTCCTTTCCTTTCCTTTCCTTTCCTTTCCTTTCCTTTCCTTTCCTTTCCTTTCCTTTCCTTTCCTTTCCTTTCCTTTCCTTTCCTTTCCTTTCCTTTCCTTTCCTTTCCTTTCCTTTCCTTTCCTTTCCCCATCCCTTATTCCCATCGGGAATCATTCCTGGATCGGCTCCACAGCTGCTCCCTGCTGCCGTCTCCTGGTGCCAAGCGGGAGCTTCCCGAGTTTTTCCTTCTCTTTGGAATTTCCCTCTGGAATCAGAGACCCCTCGGAGCCGTGAGGATTTTCCCATCCTGATCCAAGCAGAGAATTCCCTGTTTTTATTCCTTGTGCTGTCATTACCTGGGAGCTTCCCAGGCTTCGTCTTTTCCTTGGAATTTCCCCCTGGAATCAGGAGCCCCTTGGAGCAGTGAGGATTTCCCCAGGCTAATCCTGGGAAAGGGCTGGAAAACTCCAGAGGGATCATTCCCAGCTCTTCCCATCCATTCCGAGGTGGGAAAAGCACGGAAGCAGGGTGGGAATGTGGCTGCTCCCATGGGATTGTCTCCCTCATTCCCAATTTTCCTCAGAATTCCGGCATTCCCAGGGATCCAGTGACCTCCAGGACAGCACGGAATTCCCAGGAGCATTCCCAGCTCTTCCCATCCATTCCAACACTGGAAAAGGAAGGAAGAGGGAGGGGCAGGAATGTGGGATTTGGGTTTTCCATAGGGTTGAGTCTCCTCTGTCATTCCAGCCGGGAATTTTGCTGGAATTTCCCCCTGGATGATTTTTGATTTCCAGGAATGGCTCCAGCATTCCCAGGAATTCCTTGGCTGCACGTGGCCCTCTCACCCCCACGGATTCTCCTCGTCCACGGAGAAATTCCCACCTGGAATGGAATTCCCAGGCTTTGTGGATCCCCTGGGAAGGTGGGAAATGCCAGGAATAATTTGGGATGTGGATTTTTCCCACAGAAACCAGGGAAGACCGGACCAAGCGGCTTTTCCGGCACTACAACCGCGGGTCCTACGACAACTTCACCTCCCACAGGTAAGGAGCCACTCCCAGAATCCCGGGAATTCTGGGAATTCCCATTTCCATGGAAAAACCCGCCGTTTTCCTCACAGAGGTTTGGAATTCCAATGGGAAGGGGATTTTTCCGTGAGTTTTGGGTGGTGGGAGGAATTCCAGGTGGGGGAAGTCCCTTGGTGGGATCCAAGGTTTTGGGGAATTCTGGGAATGTGCCTGCATTCCTGGCTCGTATTCCAATGGATGATCCAACATTCTGGAGAGGTTTGGGAATGTTTCCCATTCCCAACTCATGTTCCAGGGAAGGATCCAAGTTCCGCAGAAGTTTGGGAATGTGCTCCCATTCCAGGTTCATGTTCTGATGGAGAATCCAAAGTTCTGGAGAATTCTGGGAATGTTTCCCATTCCTACCTCCTATCCCAGTGGAGGATCCAACATTCCAGAGATGTTTGGGAATATTTCCGATTCCCAGCTCATTTCCCAATGGATGATCCAAAGTTCTGGAGAAGTTTGGGAATGTTCCTATTCCTGCCTCATTTCCCAGGGAAGATCCAACATCCTGGAAAAGTCTGGGAATGTTGTGCCATTCCAGGCTCCTGTCCCATTGGAGAATCAAAGTCTGGGAGTGTTTCCCATTCCTGGCTCATGTCCCAGTGGAGAATCCAATGTTCCAGAAAGTTTGGGAATGTTTCACGTTCCCAGCTCACATTCCAGGGGAGGATCCAACGTTCTGGAAAATTCTGGGAATGTTTCCTATTCCTGGCTCATCCCAGTGGGTGATCCAAAGTTCTGGAGAAGTTTGGGAATGTGAAACATTCCAGCTCGTGTCCCATGCGAGGATCCAAGGTTCCAGAAAGTTTGAGATGTGCTCCCCTTCCTGGCTCCTGTCCCATTGGAGAATCCAAAGTTTGGGAATGTTTCCCATTCCCAGCTCATTTCCCAGGGGAGAATTCAACATCCTGGGAAAGTCTGGGAATGTTGGTGCCATTCCAGGCTCCTGTCCCAGGGGAGAATCCAACATTCTGCAAAATTCTGGGAATGTTTCCCAATCCTGACTTATTTCTCAGTGCCAGATCCAAAGTTCTGGAGAAGTCTGGGAATGTTTCCCGTTCTTGTCTCCAATCCCAGTGGGTAATCCAAGGTTCCAGAAAAGTTTGGGAGCGTGAGCGCATTCCCAGGTGGGACAGCAGGGGGACATTCCTGGACTGTGGCTTTTCCTGTGGATTTGGGATTGGGAATGGGAAGGGTTGGATTTGGGGATGTCCCAGAGCTCTGGAATTCCCAGAAGGATGAGCAGCTGCTTCCTCTGGAATGGGGACGTTTTCCCTTTTTCCAGGGAAGTTTCTGAGTTCCCAAACCCATCAGAGCCAAAGGAGGGGTCTCTCCTTGGAAGCCATGGAATTGTGCAGATCTGTGGAATTCTGGGAATCTTGGAGCTCATCCACAACATTTTCCTGCTTTTTTTGAGCTCCTTATCCCAAATTTTGCTTCTGGGAGCATTCCTGTTTCTGAGGGATGTGTGGAATTTGGATGGATCCTTAAAATTCCTGGGATTTGCTGCTCTGGGGACGTTCCTGTGGGAAAAATTGGGAAAGAGGGAAAACCAAGGGAAAAGTGAAGGGAAGCTCTGGAAAATCCCTGCTGGGATCACGGGAAGACTGGGGAAAAAGTGAGAATTCATGGACGAGGTGAAATTCCATTGGTTCAGAGGAAAAAAACAGGATTGAATTTATGGGAATCCCAGGAAAAGAGATTTCCTTTGGGAATCACATCCTGGGGAAACAGCAGGAGGAGCTCTTGGCCAGGAGTTGGAATTCCTGGGAATTTTCACTGGGAAAAGATCCCTGGAAATTCCAGTGGAGGAGTGAGGCAGGAAGGGAATTCAAGGAGCCGGATCCAGCATGGAAAAAAAAAAACTTGAGAAGACCCTAAAATTCCACAAATTCCTTGGAGCTGGGAATGCTCAGAGGAGCAAAATTTGGGATAAGGAGCTCAAAAAAGCAGGAAAATGTTGTGGATGAGCTCCAAGATTCCAGAATTCCATGGATCCGTGCCATTCCTTGGCCCAAGGCAAATTTGAGAGGAATTTAAGGAGCTGGATCCAGAAAAAACTTTGGGAAGAACCCGGAGTGGGATTGATCCACAGGGAGGGCTTGGGTTGGTCCTGCTCCAGGAAATCCTTTGGGAATTGTTTGAATTCCAGGAAGAAGCTCCCAAAGAAAATTTGGGGAGTTTAGGGAATTATTGGGAAAGGGAAAATCCCAAAATTCTGGATTACGGATTCTGTGGGACCATGGGATGGTTGGGAATGATGGATTGTGGGATCATGAAATGCTTTGGAATGATAGGACATCCCCAGGAATTTTGGGATAAATCTGGATTGAAGATGGAAAAACTCTCCCGGGATGGGATTCCCAGCATTCCCAGATTTCCTTTGGAATCAGGAATCCCTCCAAGGAGGAGCAGGGGCCACTCCATAGCCAGGATGTGCTGAATGCTCCAAAATTCTGGTCATTCCCAAAATCTGGGAATGGGAAAAATGGGACAGAAAAATTTACCTGGAGGAGGCAAATCTGAGCTTGGCTTTATTCGGAAGAGAAATCCCAGTGGGAATTGCCTTCAGAATTAAAGGCAGGGATTAAAGAGGCTCCAAATTAATTTTGGTATTAAAGCCGGGAGCAGCTGGGAAGGGGAAAAATTGGGAGCAGGAGCCAATCCTGGATTTGTGTTGGGGATTAGGGAGAGGGATTTCACCAGAAAACAGGGAGAACATGTAAAACGTGGAAAACACGGAGGGGGAAAAGGGAATTTCTCTGTCCTGGAATGCTGAGGCTGGAAAAAAATGTGTGGAGACAGAAAATTATGGAATTAGGGTGGTTGGAATGATGGGATTATGGAATAACAGAGGTTGGAATTAGGGAATGATTTTCCTGGAGCTGGGAAATCTGGGAATTCCTTCCCATATTTCCAAGAATGGAAATTCGACAGGCAAAGGAAGCTGAGCTTCCATTGGAAGAGTTTTCCTTGATTTCCCTGTAATTCCTGAGATTTTCTTGGTGTGGTTGCCTCTTCTCCCATCCCTCTGGAAATCTGGGAGTTCCTTCTCGTGTTTCCAAAGCTGAAATTCCCCCATCCAAAGGGGCTGAGTTTCCATTGGAATTCCACCTGGAATGGGATCGGGAATGGGACCTGGAATGGGATCTGGAATTCTCCTGTCCCTGTGGAACACCAGGAATTAAAGATGGGCTTTGGATCAGGCAAAACTATGGGAATCCCATGGAAAAGGCTTGGAAAAGGAATTCCTGGAGAAACCACGACGATCCCACCCTTTAGTGCCCAAGGCTGAGCAGAAACCAGGAATTAGATCGGGAATGGGAGTGGGAATGGGCCTAGAATAGGATTGGAATGGGATCTGAAATGGGATCGGGAACTGGATTGGGAATAGGAGCTGCAATGGGACCTGGAATTTTCCCTGTCCCTGTGGAATGCTGGGAGTTAAAGGTCAGGTTTGGATCAGGAAAAACTATGGAAAACACATGGAAAAGATTGGGAAAAGGATTAGAAAAGGAATTCCTGTAGAGGCCACCACCATCCCACCCTTTGGTACCCACAGCCGAGCAGAAAACCTGGAATGAGGCCTGGAATGAGACCTGGAATGGGCCTGGAATAGGAGCTGGAATTGGATCAAGAATAGGACCCAGAATGGGAGCTGGAATGGGATTGGGAATGGGACTGGTAATGGGAGCTGGAATTTTCCCTGTCCCTGTGGAATGCTGGGAGTTAAAGGTGGGCATTGGATCAAGAACTATGGAAAAAAAAAAAAAAAAACCATGGAAAAAGATTGGAAAAGGAATTCCTGGAGAGGCCACCACCCTCCTATCCTTTGGTGCCTGAGGCCGAGTGGAAAAACTGGAATAGGAGCTGGAATCCCAGGAATGGGACTTGGAATGGGAGCTGGAATTTTCCCTGTCCCTGTGGAACGCTGGGAGTTAAAGGTCAGGTTTGGAATAGGCAAAACTGTGGAAAACCCGTGGAAAAGGATTGGAAAAGGAATTCCTGGAGAGGCCACCACCATCCCACCCTTTGGTGCCTGAGGCCGAGCGGAAAACCTGGAAGGGGAGCTGGAATCCTGGGAATTCTCCGTCCCTACGGAACGCCGGGAGTTAAAGGTGGGCGTTGGTCTCAGCACCACCCCCGGCAATTCCAGCTCCTTTTAGAACCCATGGAATCTGCGGGAATCAATGGAGCCGTGATTCATCCCGGCTCCCACGCTTCCCGAGGCTCCGGTGACGGCTCCGGGCTCGGATCCCACACCTGGATCCCGCCCACATTCCCGGTGACGCCGATCCCGCTGAGGTAACGCTCCGCCCACATTCCCAAAGTTTGGGGAGCAGCCGGAAAAGCCGCCCAGGAGACACCTGGAAGAATTCCAGCCCGCTTGGGAAAAAGCCTGGGGCAACCTGGGATGGCGGGAATTGTCCCTGCCCATGGAATGATCCTGAATCCCTTTTCCAACCCAGATCCTGGGATTCTAAAAGAAAAGGGGGAAATCGGGAAGTAAAATCAGTTTTCATGGATCCGCTTGGTTATTCCCATGGGAAAACCATTGGAAGGTGTCCCAGCTTCCCAGGAAAGCGCTGGAATGTTGGAGTGGCTGGAGAAGCATTCCACTCACCTGAGAATTTTTGGATTCCTCAAGGAAAACTGGAGTTCAGCTGAAATCCTGAAATCCATGGAATTCCTGAGGTGGAAAAAGCCCTCCATGGTCACCAAGGCCAAGCTGGGCCTGATCCCAACCCAGAGCTGGAATTCCAGGAATTCCTTGGACACTTCCAGGGCTGGGATTGCACTGCTGAGATGGAAATTCCATGGGAGAATCCTGGAATGGGTTGGGTGGGAATGGGGCTGAAATCCCACCCAATTCCAACCCTTGGAATTCCATCCCAGCCCCTCCCCACCCTCCCGGACAGGCATTCCTTCCCAAATCCCATCTAGCCCTGCTCTATTTCCCATGGAATTGGAAAAGCAGCTCCACAGAGCCTCTCCAGTGTCCTCAGGCCAGAATTCCCAGTTTTCCATGGAATTGAGACTTTTCCAACCTGTTTTGTCAGAGGGATGGGATCATGGATTGCCCTGGATCCCTGGAAGCTTCCAAGGCCAGGTTGGAGCAGCCTGGGATCATGGAATGGGGTGGAATTCCGGGAGCTTGAAGTCCCTTCCCACCCAAACCATTCCATGATTCCCAGAATTCCTGACATTCCCTGAAAGCGGGAACTGATCCCAAAAGCTGCTGCTCCCAGACAATTCCAGAGGCTCAGGAATGCTCCCAGTGGGATTCCAGAGAAACCTTTCCTGGAAGAATTTTTCTTCCCTCCCTCCACATTCCCATTTCCGTGGAATGACGCTGCTCCACCCTGGAACTTTTCCAGCTTTTTCCGTGATTCCATGAATCCCATCCCACCATTCCAGGAGCAGGGAAACCTCCAGCCCACAGTGAGTGCATGTCATGATTCCAGAATTTGGGAAGTGGGAAAACACGACAGGATTAGGAATTGTCTCCCTGTGGAATGGATTCCCAAAGTGTTCCCGGCAGGAATCCATTCCCTCCCGGTGATCCAGGAAATCCAAGGTTTTCCTTGGCAGGGATTCATTCTGTCCCGGTATTCCCAGTGTTCCCAGCAGGGATCCATTCTCTCACAGTATTCCCAGTGTTCCGGCAGGGATCCATTCCCTCCCGGTGATCCAAGGTTTCCCCTCTGGAGGAGCTGGCGAGGCCCAGCCTCACCCCTCATTCCCCAGTAGAATTCCAGTCCTTTCCTGTGCCTTGGGAATGAATCCATGGGGAATTCCCACCACCAATTCCAGCTGTTCCAGTGCTCCCCACCCCTCCCATCAATCCCTTCCAAACATTTCCGTGATTTTCCGTCTCTTCCCATCACACTCCCATCATTCCCCATTATTCCCATCACTCCCATCACTCCCATCATTCCCAACACTCCCCATTATTCCTGTCCTTCCCAACATTCCCCATTATTCCCATTGTTTCCATCACTCCCCAACATTCCCCAACACTTTCCAACATTCCCAGGGCTCCCACTGATCCCACTGCTCTCATCTCTCCCAATCCCTCCACAACATCTCCATCTCTCCCCATCCCTTCCCATCCCACTCCAATATTCTCAATAAATCCCTATCCCTCCCCAACATTCCCATTGTTCCCTGTCGCTTCCATCTCTCCCCATCCCTCCCCAACATTCCTCATCTCCCATCCCTCCTTGTCCTTCTCCAATATTCCCAATCCTTTTCCATCCCTCCCCATCTCTCCCATCCCTCTCCAATATTCCCAACCATTCCCCATCTCTCCATCCCTCCTCATCCTTCCCATTGTTCCTATCCCTCCCCATCCCGTTCCAATATTCCCAATCATTCCCCAGCATTCCCATTCCTCCCACCCATTCCCATCTCTCCATCCCTTCCAACCTTCCTCATCCCTCCCCATCCCTCCTTATCCCTCTCCAATATTCCCAATCCTTCTCTGTCCCTCCTCATCTCCTCCCATCCCCCCATCCCTCCATTTTTCCCATCTCCCCATCCCTCCCAACCGTCCTCATCCCTCCCCATCCCTCCTTATCCCTCTCCAATATTCCCAATCCTTCTCTGTCCCTCCTCATCTCCTCCCATCCCCCTATCCTTCCCCATCCCTCCCATCCGTTCCCATCTCTCCATCCCTCCCAGTCGTTCCCATTGTTCCCCATCTCTCCCCATCCCTCTCCAATACTCCCAATTCTTTTCCATCCCTCCTTATCTCTCCAATCCCCCCCAATCATTCCTCCCATTGTTTTACATCTCTCCTTTTCCATTTCTCCATCCCCCCTCATCCCTCCCGTTGTTCCCGTCCCTCCCCATCCCTCCTCAATATTCCCAAACCTTTTCCATCTCCCCGTCCCTCCCATTGTTCCCATCCCTCCCATCCTTTTCCATCTCCCCGTCCCTCCTTATCCCTCCCATTGTTCCCATCCCTCCTCAATATTCCCAAACCTTTTCCATCCCCCCATCCTTCCCATTGTTCCCATCCCTCCCATCCGTCCCCATCCCTCCCATCCTTTTCCATCTCCCCATCCCTCCTTATCCCTCCCATTGTTCCCATCCCTCCCTCCCCATTATTCCCAAACCTTTTCCATCTCCCCGTCCCTCCCATTGTTCCCATCCCTCCCCTCGCTCCCTCCTCTCCCCTCCCGCTCTGGCTCCCACTTCCCGGCTCCTTCCCAAGCTCCTTCCCGGCGCTCCCGGATTATCCCGGCTCTGATGTCACCCCTGCGGCTCCGCTGGGAGGGACCTGCGGCCCCCTCCCCCTCCCGCCGCTCCTAGAGCCCGTTTGGGGAGGGGGCTCCAGTCCCTCCCTCCATCCCTCCCTCCATCCATCGCTGGATCATTCCCGGCTTTTCCCAAGGATGCTCCTTCCCCCCCGCTCCCGGCAATCCGTCACTTAGCAACGCCCGAGGGGGGGAATTTTGGGATCAAATCCGCCGGGATGAGGATTTAAACTCTGCCCCGCTCCTGCCCGGCCAGCGGCGAGGAGGCAGCGCCGCTTCCATCCGAGAATCCCGGTTTTTATTCCCGCGGGAGACGCGCCCGGCAGGTGTGGGAAGAGACGGTTCCCGATGGGGCTCCGCGTTTAACGGGCGAAGCTCCGGATCCCGAAATTCCCGAAATTCCTGCGTGGGCTCCGTATCCTTGCATTCCTGCGAGCGAGGGCTCCGTATCCCTGCATTCCTCTGCAGGTGACTGCGAGGGGCCCGGTGGGCAGCAGGGACATCCACGATTTCTTCTTCTTCTTCTTCTTCTTGCTTTTTTTTAATTCCCTCCTCCTCCTTTTCCTCCTTTTCCTCCTCCTCCTCCACGCCGAGGCAAAAGTCGCTTCCGTCTTTTTGGTGTGACTTTGGGCGCAAAAAAAAAAAAAAATCCGGGGAGAGAAAAAAACCAGGAAAAAAAAAATCCAGGAGGAAAAAAAAAAAAAAAGGAAAAAAAGAGAGAGAGAAAGAAAGAAAGAGAAAGGAAGGGAGGGGAAGCAACGATCCCTGCGGAGATGAAAGGCTGGATGCGAAGAGTGACAGAGGCCACCCCTGGCTGGTGACAGGGCCACCCCCGGCTGGTGACAGCGGCCACGGCGCTGGCAGCGATGGTGCTGCGCTCTAACCCTGGCATCATTCTCTTGTGCTCTTTCCTGCCCAGTGACTACATCATCGAGGAGAAGACGGCCGTGCTGCAGAAGCGGGAGCATGAGGGCTTCGGCTTCGTCCTGCGCGGGGCCAAAGGTAAGCCCCGAGCCGCTTTTCCAGCCGTTTTTCCCAGGATTTTCTTTTTTTCCGGATTTTTTTTTCCCCCAGGGTTTTTTTACGGGGATTTTTTTCCGGCGTGGTTGTGCAGCGCTGGGGGGGGGTCGGGTTGGGGCGATGGCGTGGAGTGGGGTTGTGGGTTTGGGGTTTTCGTTCGGTGCTGGTGGTGCCTTGGAATTTTTGGGAATTTTCACTCCTTTCCCGTCAGGGAATGAACGTCCCAGGGTTCTCGTTCCCGCTAATCCTGGGGGGCTCCGGAGGGATTTTCATCCCTGGCTCGGTTCAGTGTCGTGGTCTGGGCTCGTGGGTTGGGAGTTCTGGGGGTTGTGCTGCTGGTGCTGCTCATGGTGCCTTGGAATTTTTGGGAATCTTCCTGAGGGAATGAACGGCCCCTGCTCAGCTCCGGAGCCCCGTTCCCAGCAATCCTGGGGGGCTCCAAGGGGATTTTCTTCCCCGGATTTCTCCGGTTCAATGCCGTGTCCTGCCGCTATCGTGGCTTTCTCGGAATTTTGGGGATTTTGGTGCTGATGATGCCTTGGAATTTTAGGGAATTGTTGCTGCTTTTCCCTGGGAGAATGAATGGCTCAGGGTTCTCATTCCTGGGATTCTCATTCCCAGGCTCCAGAGGGATTTTCTTCCCTGGCTCGTTCTGTGTCGTGGTCTGGGGTTGTGGATTTGGGGTTTTCGGGGGGGTGTGATGCTGGTGATGGCTTGGAATTTTTGGGAATTTTCACTCCTTTTCCCCAGTGGAATGAACAGCCCTTGCCTGGCTCGGGATCCTCATTCCCAGTAATCCTGGGGGGCTCCAAAGGGATTTTCCTCCCCAGATTTCTCCGGTTCAGTGCCGTGTCCAGCTGCCATTGTGGCTCTCTCGGAATTTCGGGGGTTTTGGTGCTGGTGCTGCTCGTGGTGCATTGGAATTTTTTTGGAAATTTTTTGGGAATTTTTGCCCCCTTTCCCTGGGAGAACGAATGGCTCTGGAGCCCCATTCCCAGCAATCCTGGGAGGCTCCAAGGGGATTTTCCTCCCTGGATCTCTCCGGCTCAGTGCCATGTCCTGCTGCCATCGTGGCTCTCTCCCATTTCTGGGCAGGCGCTGCTCACGGTGCCTTGGAATTTTTGGGAATTGTCGCTTCTTTTCCCTGAGGCATGAACAGCTCAGGATTCTCATTCCTGGGATTTTCATTCCCAGGCTCCAGAGGGATTTTCCTCCCTGGCTCGTTCGGTGTCGTGGTCTGGGGTTGTGGATTTGGGGTTTTGGGGGGGTTTGGTGATGGTGGCGCCTTGGAATTTTTGGGAATTGTCACTGCTTTTCCCTGAGGGATGATCGGCTCAGGATTCTCATTCCCGTTAATCCTGGGGGGCTCCGAGGGGATTTTCCTCCCTGGATTTCTCCGGTTCTCTCCGGTTCTGTGCCGTGTCCTGCTGCCATTGTAGCTCTCTCAGAATTTTGGAGGTTTTGGTGCTGGTGGTGCCTTGGAATTTTTGGGAATTTTCACTTCTTTTCCCCCAGGGAGTGAACAGCTCAGGATTCTCATTCCCAGCAATCTGGGGGGGGCTCCAAAGGGATTTTCTTCCCCGGATTTCTCCAGTTTAGTGCACTGTCCTGCTGCCATCGTGGCTCTCAGAATTTTTGGGAGGTTTTCTGTGGATGTGGCTTGGAATTGTTGGGAATTGTCACTTTGCTTCCTGGAGGGATGAACGGCCCCTGCTCAGCTCCGGAACCCCATTCCCAGCAACCCTGGGGGGCTCCAAAGGGATTTCCATCCCTCGTTCCGTCTTCTCCTTTCCCACTTTCTGGGGGTTTCGGTGTGGATGCTGCTTGGAATTTTTGGGAATTTTCACTCCTTTGTCCACGTGGGAGTGAACAGCCCCTGCCCAGCTCCATCCATGGGTTTTTGGGGTTGGAATGCTCGGAGCTTTTCCCTGGATTTTGGCTGGGGAGAGCTGGGGGCTTTTGGGATCCCTGGGGAAAGCCGGGAGAGCTTTTCCTGCTGCTCCCACCCTGGAGCTCATTCCCGGCTCATCCCGGGGTTCTCCCAGGGCCAGGATCTTTCCTGGGAGTTTCCTATGACTCCTTTGGCCAGAATTCCACCTTTTTGTTGGGGGAAAAAAAAAAAAAAAAAAAAAAGGAATCCATTGGAGACTTGGGAACATTCCTATGGATTTAGGGAAGAGGAGGCGGGAAAAGCTCAGGATGGAGAGACCTCTCCACCCCCGGCATTCCCAGGAGCAGAGGGACAGCGGAGCTGTTTTCCATGTGGGAGGAAAGCTGGGAAGAGCTGCAGATCCAGGCTGGAATGGGATTTTCCAGGAGAACTGGATTTCTGTCCTTCTGTCCATTCTGTCCCAAGGTTTGCAATCCCAGTGGGAATTTCCCTCCCATTCCCTATGGATTTCCCATCTGTGGAGCACCAAGTGAAACTTCAGGGCCCAAAATGGCATCCATGGGGTTTTTTTGGGATCAATCCCACAGCTTTTGTGTCAGAAAAAATGGGAAATTTTATCCCATTCCCTGGTTTTTTCTTCCCCTTTATTTTCCTTGCTGGCTCTCCTGTCATTCCCAGTTTCCCTTCATGTGCCAAGGCTGAGGGAAGTGTTTGGAGTGGGTGTGTGGCTCTGTGGGATTTGGGAATCCTGCGGGATTTGGGAATTCTGCGTGACACAGGGAGGTCATGGATGCAGAGGGGTCCTGGCCTGGAAGATCCGGAATCTGGGAATGCTCCCTCTGGAGCAGCATTCCCAAGTTGGGAAGTGGCTTGGAATCCCCCCCATTTCCCAGCCCCTCATCCCTGTATTCCATGGATTTTGGGCTGGAATTCTATGGATTTTAGACCCAGAATTGGCCCCATCCATGTCAGCACTGTTCCCTTTGGGTTTTCCTGGAAAACCACTCCAGACCTCTGGGGAAAAGGGGCTGGAAAAGGCAGGGGCTGGAGCTTCATTCCAGGCAGGAAGAGGAAGGCAGATTTTGGGATGATCCTTAAAGGAATTTGCTCTTCCTGCTGCAAATTCCTCCCTGGAATTTTTCCCATTCCATGGCAAAAGGCACTTCCAGGGAAAAGGCTCTGCCCACCCTGGGGTCCTTCCCAGCCCATCCCAGCTCTGGCTCTTCCCAATTCCCAAGGGGGACATCCCATCCCATTCCATCCCAGGATTCTGAGTTATTCCCGTTTATCCCAGTCCCTGCAGCTCTCAGAGCTGGCCTTGCCCCACATCCAATCTCCTGGGAATTCCCAGGGAATCTGTGGCTCTCCCTGCATCCCTGGAATTGCCCAGGGCCAGGCTGGAGCAGCCTGGGATCGTGGAATGCCATCTTGGAATGGGATGAGCTTTGAGGGCTCTTCCGACCCAGCCCATTCCATGATTTTATAGAAAACAAGGATCTGTCCTGAAATCCAAATTAAAGGAACGAATCCAAGTGTTTGCTGGATGGGATGAGTTTTTCTTGGTGTGCCTGGAGAGAACCGGGTCATTCCCAAAATTCCTAAATTATTCCTTCCTGAGGATCTTCTGAAGGAGCCAATCCCAAGGGAAAGGAGGAGAGGGAACAGCCTGGAGCTGGGCTTGCGGGTTGGATATTCCAGGTGGGAATTCCCTGAGCTTGGAACTTGCCAGGATCTGTGGAATCAATGGATCCTTTGGGAATTCCCTGAGCTCGGAGCTTGCCAGGATCCATTGGGGATTGAAGGATCCTTTGGGAATTCCCTGAGTTTGGAACTTCCTGGGATCCATGGGATGGGGACCTGTTCCAACTGCCTGACCACTCCAGGGATGACCAGGATGGGAATTGGTGCTTCCAGGATGGAATTTGATCTCCAAGATGGGATTGGTTTTCTCAGGATGGATTTTGATTCCCCAGGTTGGGTTTGGTCCCTCAGGATGGGATTTTGGTGTCCCCAGGATGGAATTTGGTCCCCCTGGATGGGATTTGGTTCCCTAGGATGGGATGGATTCTCCAGAATGGAATCTGGTGCTTCCAGGATGGGATTTGGTGTCCCCAGGATGGAATTTGATCATCAGGGTGGGATTTGGTCCCTTCAGGACAGAATTTTGTCCCTCAGGTTGGAGTTTGACGTTCCCTAGGATGGGATTTGGTTCTCCAGGATGGATTTGGTGTCCCTGGGATGGGATTTAGTGTTTCCAGGATGGAATATTGTCCCCCTGAATGGGATTTGTTGTCCTCAGGTTGGGATTTGGTTCCCTCCCAGGTGGATTTTGGTGCTCCCTGGTGACCCAGCTCTTCCAGGGGCTGTCCCGCAGCTGGCTCTGGAATTCCAGCTGGGAATTGTGGGAATTTAAGCCCAGGAATTCCCAATTCCCCAGCCAGGGCCCTGGTGATTCCTAAGGGGGTTCCCATAACGCTTCCCAGAATTCTGAGTCCGCAGTTTTGGTGGGAAAGGCTGAACCTCCTGGTCGGGGAATTCCCCTCATTCCCAGTGGGAACTTCCTGGATTTAATTCCCAACTTTTTGCTTTGGTTCTCCCATTGGATGGGAGACTCTTCCCATTGGATTTCTTCCCTGGGAGGGCACTTAGGGATGGATTTTCCATGATTACCACACCTGGAGCATTCCCTGGATCAGGTTTGGTCCCAAACTGGTTTTGGGAATGGCTGAGCTGGGAGAAGTGGATCAGGATTCCCAGGATTTGCTGGGAGCAGGGATGTCCTTCTCCTCTCCCTTCTCCATCCCCAGGGGCTGTAAAACCTGGGAGAAAAATTCCCAAGGCCAGGACAGGGCTTGGAGCACCCTGGGATGATGGGAAGTGTCCAGGGGTTGGAATTGGGTGGGATTTGGGTCCCTTCCCACCCAAACCATTCCAGGGGGATGTCCGGTGCTCCAACACCAGGAGAACCTGGAAATCCTGGAGCAAACCCAGAGGACTGGATCAGCTTCCCTCTGAGAAACTGGGAATGTTCCCCTGGAGCAGGGAAGGCTCCAGGGAGAGCTGAGAGCCCCTGACAGGGCCTGCAGAGGGACTGGGGACAAGGCCTGCAGGGACAGCACACAGGGAATGGCTCCCACTGCCAGAGGGCAGCCATGGGTGGCATCTTGGCAATGAGGAATTCCTGCCTGGGCTGGCATTGCCAGAGCAGCTGGGGCTGCCCCTGATCCCTGCAGTGCCCAAGGAAACGTTGGAGCACCCTGGGATGGTGGGAATTGTCCCTGTGTCTCCTTGTCCCCTCATGGAGGAAATTCTGCTCCCGGAATTATTCCACAGGGAGACAATTCCCAATTCCTGAGCATTTTCCCATTTGCCAAATCCTTCAGGCTCTGGCAGCACTTCCCAAATCCTGGATCACGACGTGCACCCACCGTGGGCTGGTGGCTCCCAGCCCACGGAAAAAGCTGGAAAAGTGCCTGGAATGACACATGGATAACTCAGGCGATGGATGGGCCTGGAGTGCGATGGGATCCGTGGGAATGTGGGATTTGCTCCGTGAAATTTATCCCAGAGAATCCATGGCTGGGACCCCTGGACGTGTCCAAGGCCAGGTCGGACACTTGGAGCATCCTGGGATCGCAGGAGCTGAGATCCTGAAGGATCCTGGAGGGTTTGGAGAGCGCTCCAACATTCCGTCGGAATGTCTAAAAATAGGGATGAGCTGTCAAGCGTTTGCCACTTCTCCTGGGAAAGGCAGAAATCGTGGAAAGCCGTTGGTGGGAAGCAGCTGAGAAGCTTCAGCACATGGAGGGGTGGCAGGGAAAGGTTCCCGGGGTGCGATCCGTGCCGGAGTGGAAAAATCCCGCCTAAAATGTGGGAATAAAAACGGATAGAGGAGGAAAAGTCTTGGATCTGGGTGGAACCTGAGGCTTGGTTTGGCGGGAAGGGAGAGGAACGTTGGGAATGTTGGTGGAAGGGCGTCAAAGGAGAGGCCACCGGGGTCACCTCAGGGACATGGGATCTGTCAGCTCCTAAAAATCCATTTCTTGGGATAATTTGTGGGGATGAGAATTTCTCCTGGCTCCTGATCTGCTCCAGGTGGATTTGGGAATGTGGAGACCCTGCAGCTCCGTGGGAGGGACTCAGCTGGAAGTGAGAGGGAAAGGGGAAAACTTGGGATAAGGAGAGCGGGAAGGATTGAATGGGTGGATTTTCCTCAGGCTGGATTGTCCCACGGGAATTTCTCTGATTTTTTGGAGCTGTGGCAGGTCCAGGTGGATCCTCTGGATCCATTCTGGGAGCTGAAGGTTTGGGATCAGCCCAGGGTGTAATTCACGGGAATGGAATGGAATTCCTGGGAATGGAAATGCTTGGAAAACTTCCTGGGCTGTGCCCGTGGGATCTCCTGGATCCTGGGGGATCCTTGGGATGGGCTGGGAGGTCCTTCCCAGGCAGGCCCCACCACAATTGGGGAACTGTGGAATCCTGGCCCACGGAATGCCGGCAGTGCCTCGGGAAGGGCCCCCGAGCCCACCAGGGATCCGTGCAGGGAGAGCCCGGGAAAAGTGGGATGTGCCCCAGGCTGGGGCCAGGGCAGCTCTGCGGGGATCGGGGCCGGGATCGGGAATGTCCTTCTGGGCCTGCCCAGCTCCTGCCAGGAGCCAGCGGGGATCGGGATCTGCTCCAGGGAATGAGCCCCGGGAACAGAGGGAGCGGCCTCGGCCTGGGCCAGGGCAGGCCCAGCTCCCGGATTTGGGATCGTTTCCCATGGAAAGGGGTCAGGCCTTGGCAGGGGCTGCCCAGGGAGCTTTGGAGTCACCATGCCTGGAGGTGTCCAAGGAATCCCCATTCCCGGTGGGATCCAAATCCATGTGGGTGCAGCACTGGGGGACACGGATTGGGGGTGGCCTCGGCAGTGCTGGGAACAGTTGGGTTTGATGGTCTCCAAGGGATTTTCCAACCCAAATGATTCCATGACTCCATCATTGATTCCATGACTGATTCTATTATTGGGTCCATCTTGGATTCCATCACTGATTCCTTCTTTGAATCCATCATTGATTCCATCATTGATTCCATTATTAGTTCCATTATTGATTCCATCATGGATCCTTTCATTGACTCCCTCATTGATTCCATCATTGATTCCATCACTGACTCCATTTTGGATTCCATCTTGGATTCCTTCATTGATTTCATCTCAGATTCCATCTAGGGTTCTATCCTTGATTCCATGACTGATTTCATCATTAGTTCCATGATTGATTCCGTCTTGGATTCCATCATTGACTCCATTTTTTATTCCATCTTTGATTCCTTCGTTGATTCCATCTTGGATTCCATCATTAATTCCATAATTGATTCCATGACTGATTCCATTATTAGTGCCATGATTGATTCCATCTTGGATTCCATCATTAATTCCATCTTGGATTCCTTAATTATCTCCATCGTTGATTCCATCCTTGATTCCATCACTGAGGTGGGAACGGGGACAGGACAAGGGGACACAACCTCAGGCTGTGCCAGGACATCTCCAGGTTGGATAACGGAAAAACTCATTCCTGGAAAGGCTTTTCCAACCTTGGCATGGGGGTAGAATCCCCATTCCCGACCGGATTCAAATCCATGTGGATGTGGCAGCTGGGCACAAAGATCAGGGGTGGCCTCGTCAGTGCTGGGAACAGTTGGATTTGATGTTCTCCAAGGGATTTTCCAACCCAAATGATTCCCTGACTCCATCATTGATTCCATGACTGATTCTATTATTGGTTCCATCTTGGATTCCATCTTGGATTCCATCTTGGATTCCATCTTGGATTCCATCTTGGATTCTGTCATTGATGCCATCATTGATTCCATTATTAGTTCCATGACTGAGTCCATTATTTATTCCATCTTAGATTCCATCACTGGTTCCTTCTTTGATTCCTTTATTGATTCCTTCATTGATTCCTTTATTAGTTCCATTATTGATTCCATCTTGGATTCTTTCATTGATTCCTTCACAGATTCCATCTCGGATTCCATCACTGGTTCCTTTGATCCTTTCTTGATTCCTTCATTGGTTCCATTATTGATTCCACTATTAGTTCCATGATTGATTCCATCTTGGATTCCTTTATTATTTCCATCATTGATTCCAATACCGGTTCCACCTCGGATTCCATCACTGAGGTGGGAACAGGGCAGGACAAGGGGTGGGATTCAAATCCATGAATCCATGGATATGGCACTTGGGGACATGGATTGGGGGTGGCCTCGGCACTGCTGGGAACAGTTTCACTCAGGGGTTTTCCAGCTCCGTAATTCCATGATTTTAGGAATGCTGTGCACGGGCTGAGCCTTCCCCTATGGAATTTCCTTGGAAATCCCTCAGTTCCCCTTCCCGTTGTGTTTTCCAGCCGAGACCCCGATCGAGGAGTTCACGCCCACGCCGGCATTCCCAGCGCTGCAGTACCTGGAATCCGTGGATGTGGAAGGAGTCGCCTGGAGAGCGGGATTGCGCACGGGGGATTTTCTGATCGAGGTGAGCTCCTCCCGGAATTCCACTCCTTCCCCGGGAATTTTGGGAATTGCCCAGGAGTTTTGGAATTCTACCGGGTATGGGTCAGGAGGATCCGGAGTCCTCCAGGTCATGGAACTTCCAGAGGGATCCCAGTGTCCTCCAGGTGTGGATCAGGAGCTCCCCAGGTGTGGATCAGGAGGATCTGGAATTCTCCAGGTGTGGATCCAGAGGGATCCTGAGTCCCTCAGTGCCAGTGAATCCCTTTGGAACTGTGGCTGCTCCACCATGGAGAACACACTGAGATTTCAGGAGATTCCCTGGATTTGTCATTGCTTTAGGGATTTTCCTGGCTGGAGGAGGAACTTAGGATGTTCCAATGGGATTGGTGGGAACAGGACAGGGCTGGAGTTTGGAAAGGTGGAAAAAAGGTTTTCCAGTGGGAAATCCAAGGAATGGTTCAGGAACTGGATCCAAGCACTGCTTTGGTTGGAAACGGATCATGGAAAGTTGGATTCCAATGGAATGTGTGGAGTGTTGGGATTGGGACAGATCCTGCCAGGCTGGGAGAGCTGGGAATGTTCCCCTGGAGCAGGGAAGGCTCCAGGGAGAGCTCCCAGCACATGGCAGGGCCTGCAGGGGCTCCAGCAGAGCTGCAGGGGGACTGGGGACAAGGCCTGCAGGGACAGCACACAGGGAATGGCTCCCACTGCCAGAGGGCAGCCATGGGTGGCATCTTGGCAATGAGGAATTCCTGCCTGGGCTGGCATTGCCAGAGCAGCTGGGGCTGCCCCTGATCCCTGCAGTGCCCAAGGAAACGTTGGAGCACACTGGGATCGTGGGAAGTGTCCCCAGAATGAGCTTAGAGGTTCTTCCTACCCAAACCATTCTGGGATTCTATTTGGGATGAATGTCTGGCATTTTGTGCTGCAGGACATGCTTTGGGTGGGAATCTGATCCTGATTTTCTCCCCACTGAGCATTTCAGGCTCTGTCTCCATGGAAAGCTGGGAGGAGACTGGGACATTGCCACTCCTGCTTGTCCTGACAGGAGAAGGAGGAAAACAGAGCCTGGAGGGATTTGGGATGGCTGGAGGCTCCTTTCCATGGAGAAATTCCCAAATATCCAATCCAAACCTGCCCTGGCCCAGGCCAAGGCCGCTCCCTCTGTTCCCGGGGCTCATTCCCTGGAGCAGATCCCGATCCCCGCTGGCTCCTGGCAGGAGCTGGGCAGGCCCAGAAGGACATTCCCGATCCCGGCCCCGATCCCCGCAGAGCTGCCCTGGCCCCAGCCCGGGGCACATCCCACTTTTCCCGGGCTCTCCCTGCACGGATCCCTGGGGGGCTCGGGGGCCCTTCCCGAGGCACTGCCGGCATTCCGTGGGCCAGGATTCCACAGTTCCCCAATCCTCTGGGGTTTGGGTGGGAAGAACTTCCCAGCCCATCCACTTCCAACCCCTGGACACCTCCCATCATCCCAGGCTGCTCCATCCTTTCCTTGGGCATTGCAGGGATCAGGGGCAGCCCCAGCTGCTCTGGCAATGCCAGCCCAGGCAGGAATTCCTCATTGCCAAGATGCCACCCATGGCTGCCCTCTGGCAGTGGGAGCCATTCCCTGTGTGCTGTCCCTGCAGGCCTTGTCCCCAGTCCCTCTGCAGCTCTGCTGGAGCCCCTGCAGGCCCTGCCATGTGCTGGGAGCTCTCCCTGGAGCCTTCCCTGCTCCAGGGAACATTCCCAGCTCTCCCAACCCGACTCCACAGGGGCTCCAGCCTTGGAGCAGCTCCAGAGCTTCCTCTGGATTCATTCCAGTGGATTCCGGAGCTGTTTTGGGAATTCCCTGAGCTCTTCCTTTCCCGCTGGGAATTGTCCCTTTCCCTCTGAGTTCTGGGAGTTCCTTTTATCCATGGAATCCAACTTCCAGATTTTCCTCCTCTCCGCCTTTTCCATGGATAATTTCCCGGTTCCAGCCTCGCATATTCCCTGAACTTCCTTTTGGGGCCAGTGTGACACCGGGAATGTCCCTGCTCAGCGCCTGGGAGAGGCTTCCCAAAATCCTGGAGCTGGTCCCATGTGCTTCTCCTCAGAATCCTGGGATCCCTGCGCTTGGAAAATAATTCCAAAGTCACCAAGTCCAAGCTGAACCTGATCCCCAGCCCAGGGAACTGAGTGGAATTCCAGGAATCCCCTGGACACCTCCAGGGATGGGCACCCCAAAGCTCCCTGGGCAGCCCCTGCCAAGGCCTGACCCCCTTTGCATGGGGAAATTCCTGTGGATTCCAAGCTTTCAGAAATTCTCCAGGTGTGGATCCAGAGGCATCCAGAGTCCTCCAGACAATGGGAGTGCCAGGAGCTCTCCAGACTGGGATCAGGAGGTTCTGGATTTCTCCAGGTGTGGATCCTGAGGGATCCAGCATCCCCACATGTGGATCAGGAGCTTCCAGAAGTTTTCCAGGTCAGGAGGATCTGGAATTCTCCAGGCGTGGATCAGGAGGATCCGGAGTCCTCCAGCTGTGGATCAGGAGGGTCTGGAATTCTCCAGGTGTGGATCCAGAGGGATCCAGAGTATTCCAGGTGTTGGAGCTTCCAGGAGTTTTCCAGGTGTGGATCAGGAAGGTTCCAGAGTCCCCACATGTGGATCAGGAACTTCCAGAAGCTTTCCAGGTCAGGAGGATCCAGAGTCCTCCAGGTGTGGATCAGCAGGGATCCAGAGTCCCCACATTCCCTTTGGGAATTGGGTCACCCCTGGAGCTCTTCCAAGCTGCCCTTGGTGCCAATTCCAGCCCTGAATTCCCTTTGGGAAGGCGCTGGCAGGAATTCCTCCTGGAAAATCTGGAGCAGCCTCTGGAACAGCCACAGTTCAGGCTGAAAATCGGGAAAATTCCTCCTGGAGGGAATCAAATCCCAGTGGATTCGGAGGAACCTGATCCAGGGTAGCCCTGACAGAGCTGGGAATTCTGGGATTTGATCTCCAAGGGCTTTTCCAACCTCCAACAATTCCATGATCCCATGAACCACATTCCGGGAATGGCTCCATGAGGGAATTCCCAGTGCCAGGCTGGGGAATTGCCAAGATCCAAACTCTCCGGCGGTGGGATTGGGAAATTCCCACTGGAATTCCAGAGGAAAATCAGGATTTCCAGCCTTTTGTCCCCCTCCATCCTGGGAGGTTTTCAATCCTGGAATTTTTTTCATGAGGAGCCTTGGAAGTGGAGAACTTTGACCACTTCCATGAGAATTCCATGATTCCTTGAGGATCCGGGTGGGAATTCCCAGGATTTGGGATACAGACATGGCTGGAAATCTGTGGATATTTTCAGGATTTAGTGACTGATTTTCTTGCTATCCCAATGTTTTTAAAGGAAAAACTGGGATGAGGGATCCAGGTGGGACCCCAGCATCCCCTGGGGAGGTTTCGGTGGGATATTTGGGAATGTTGCTCCATGGAAAAGGTTGGGAAGCTTTGGAAGGAGCGGTGGTGGAGTCAAATCCTTGGGAATGTTCAAAAAACCTGGATTTGGGAATGTGGGTTAGCGGTGGTCTCTGAGGGCTTTTCCAACTCTACAATTCCATGATTTTCTTTGGGAATGAGGAAAAATCCTGCTCTGGGCAGCGGTGGGAATGGGATGATCCCATCCCAACCATTCCATGATCCCAATGAACAAAATTCCAGAGGTTTTTTTAAGGACACGGAGCCCAAAAATACACAAGGGTAGGGAAAAATCCTCTGGGACAAAAAATTCCCCCTCTGGAATTGTGGGAATGAGGGAGCACTGAAACATTCCCGGATCCTCTCCCTGCTGGAAAGGTCAGGAAGCAAAAAAAGCAGGAAATGCGGATAATTCCAGCTCCAGAGCGTGGGAGGTTGATAAAAAGGATCCGAGGAAATATCAAAGGCCGGGATTTCGGATCATTGGGAATTTGGGAGCAACAGGGAAAAAAAAAAGAGAGGGAAGAGGCTGATCCAGCTCCAGTTTTTAAATGGAAATGCTCAAAATTTGGGATATTCTGGTGTGGGGAAAAAAAGCTGGAATGTTCCGCTCCGAGTTGGGAACGAATGCGGAGCTCGGATTTCTCCGGGAGATGTCTCGGAACACGAAGTTTCCCAGTAACCAAGGAGAGAGGAATTCCTAAAAATATCCATTCCCAAATTACCGGGCTGGGAGAGCAGATCCCGGGGATCTGCGGGAGGGGGGTCTGGGAATGCTGCTCAGCCCTGGAATTCCGGAGGCTCAGGATGAGCACTGGGCTCTCCCAGTTTTCTGGAGGGGAGGAATTGAGGGAAATCAAGGCAGGGATGAATTGGGAGCACAGGGAATTCCAGGATTGAAATCCCAAGGAATTCCGTGGGGATGGAAGTCAGGCTCAGGTTATCCCGAGGGTTTTGTTGGAATTCCTTCAAATTCAGGTGGAAATAAATAGAATTAGGAGTCGGAGACAATTCCCAACAATTCCCTGGCTGGATCCAGGTGGGAATCAGGATCTGATCCCAGGGAAAAGGGACAGGATGAGAGGGAATGGCCTCAAGCTGAGCCAGGAATGAAATATTTGGGAAAAATTCTTAATGGAAAAGGTTGGTAAGGATGGGAATGGGCTGAGCGGGACGGTGGGAATTGACATTCCCAAGGGATTTCAAATCCATGGATCGGGATGGGAATGGCAATGCTGGGAATGTTCCCGGTGGGATTTCCAGCCTCAGGGATTCCCAGATTCCAGGATTTCATTCCCAACCCGAGAAATGCTGATGGGAGAACCTTGGAAATTTCCCATTCCAGCAAACCCTGCGAGGCAGGGAATGGAGGTTCCAGGCTCTGGAATTCCCTTGGGAAAAGGGAATTCTCCCAGGAATTTCTGGATTTCACATGGATTTTTTTGGTTGGGTGTGGCAGATCCTGAAAGGACAAAATTCCTGAGCTCCCTGAAATTCCCACTTGGATCCCGGATGGGGGATGGATCCAGTGGGATTGGAATGGGAGCTGGGAATAATTCAGGATGTGGGAAAAGGGATGAGGATCCAGGAATTCCTGGCTCTGGAATGTGGGTGTGGAATTCCAGCAGTTTGGAAGGAGCTTGGTGCACATGGAGAGAATTTCCTGGAAAACCATTCCATGGATTCCAGTGAATCCCATGGGAACTTGCCCATGGAATGGGGTCAGCTTGGAGAGGGGGAAAGATCCAAGTTGTGTTCCTCCGGAGGATTTTGGGATCTGGAGAATCCTGGATAATCCCAAATTCTCCGGAATGGCAATCCCTGGATTTCTGCTCTTTCTTCTTGCTGAAGATTGATCCCAAAATTCCTGGAGTTCTTGCCAACACTCTGTCTTAATCCCATGGATCCATCCCGAGGGGCAGCCCTGAGCCCATTCCGGCTCCTTTGCTCCAGGAAACTTTGGATTCCCGGGAATCATCGTGTGGGATCGTTGGTAGCTCCCAAGTTTCCTGGAGCAAAGGAGCTGGAATGGGCTCGGGGCCCGTCCTTCGGGATGGATCCATGGGATAAACATGGAGTGTTGGAAAGAACTCCTGGAATTTTGGAATCAGCCTTCACCAGGAAGAAAGAGCAGAAATCCAGGGGTTGCCATTCCAGAGAATTTGGGATTATCCAGGATTCTCCAGATCCCAAAATCTTCACAGGGATCCCAGCTTGGACCTTTCCCCCTCTCCAAGTTGACCCCATTCCATGGGCAAGTTCCCATGGGATTTACTGGAATCCATGGAATGGTTTTCCAGGGAATTCTCTCCATTCCGAACATTCCATGACCAGATGCTCTAAAAAAACCTGGGGAAACCCCGTTTTTTTGGGAATCTCCCAGCAGGAATTAGCCATTCCCCTCTCCTCCTTGCCATCACCGGGCAGCAACTCCCAACCACCGCAAAAAAGATGGGAAAAAAAAAAACGGGGAAAAGCGAGATTTTTGTGGAGACTTCCATGGGGTGTTTTTTTCCCACTGGGAATTCTGATCCATGTTTTTTTGTCTGGGAATGCAGGTGAACGGAGTGAATGTGGTGAAGGTGGGGCACAAGCAGGTGGTGGCGCTGATCCGGCAGGGCGGGAATCACCTCCTGATGAAAGTCGTGTCCGTCAGCCGCAAGCCCGACACCGAGGAGGGATCTCGCAAAAAGGGTGAGCCGCAATTCCCGGGAATCCTGCAACTCTCCAGGGGCTCGGGATGGGCCGGAGCGGCCCCAGCGAGGAGAGGGAGTGGCAGGGATGGGAAATTCCAGGGTGGGAAGGTCGGGATGTGCCGGGTTTTTGGGATGTTTCCGGTTTTTTTGGGATGTGCCTTTTTTGGGGGATGTGCCAGTTTTTGGGTTATGCTGATTTTTGGGATGCGTCAACTTCAGGATGCACCGATTTCAGAATGTGCCAATTTTTGGGATGTGTTGATTTTGGGATGCATTGGTTTTTGGGATGTGTCTGGTTTTGGGATGCGCCAATTTCAGGATGCACCAACTTTTGGGATGCGTCCATTTTTTAGGATGTGCCAGGTTTTGGGATGTGCTGATTTTTGCAATATGCCGGTTTTGGGGATGCACCAATTTCAGGATGTGCTGTTTTTTGGGATGAGATGATTTTTGGGATACGGCAATTTTTGGGATGTGCCAGTTTCTGGGATGTGCCAATTTCTGGGATGTGTTAATGTTGGGATGCAATGATTTTTGGGATATGTCTGGTTTTTGGAATGCGCTGGTTTATGGGATTTCAGGGATTCTGGTCATTCGGGATGGGCTGGAGTGGCCCCAGCAAGGAGAGGGAGTGGCAGGGGTGGAAAATTCCAAGTGGGAAGCGCCAGTTTTTTGGGATGTGGTAATTTTTGGGATACACCAATTTCAGGATGTGCCAGTTTTTGGGATGTGTTGGCGTTGGAATGCAATGATTTTTGGGATATGTCCATATTTTGGGGTGTGCCAGTTTTTGGGATGTCCTGCTTTTTGGGATGTGCCAGTTTTGGGGATGCTTCCATTTTTGGAATGCGCCCGTTTTTGGGATACACCCGTTTTTGGGATGCACCAGTTTCAGGATGTGCCGCTTTTTGGGATGTGTTGATGTTGGGAAGCAATGATTTTTGGGATGTGTTGGTTTTTGGGATGTAGTGGTTTTTGTGATGCACCGGTTTTTGGGATGCGGTGATTTTTGGGATGTTTCCGTTTTTTTCAGGATGTGCCATTTTTTGGGAGATGTGCCAGTTTTTGAGATATGCTGGTTTTTGGGATGCGTCAATTTTAGGATGCGCCAATTTCGGAGTGCGCCGATTTTTGGGATGTGTTGAAGTTGGGATGTGATGATTTTTAGAATGCAACGATTTTTGGGATATGTCCATTTCTTGGGATGTGCCAGTTTTTGGGATGCGCCGATTTCAGGATGCACTGATTTTGGGATGCACTGATTTTTGGGACCTGTTGATGTTTGGCATGTGCCAGTTTTTGGGATGGGATGATTTTTGGGATGTTTCCATTTTTGGGATGCACCAATTTTGGGATGTGTAGATTTTTGGGATGCTCTGGTTTATGGGATGTCCTCATTTTTGAATGTGAAGGTTTTTGGGATGTGCCCTTTTTTGGGATGTGCTGGGTTTTGGGACACTTTGATATTTGGGATGCAAAAATTTTGGGGATTTGGTCATTTTGGATTGTGCTGATTTTTGGTAAGAATTTATTTTTGGAATGCATAAATTTTTGGGATGAGCCCATTTTAGGATTTGCCCACATTGGGATGTGCCCATTTTTGTGGTGCATCATTTTTTTGGGATGTGCTGTTTATTGGGATGTGCCCATTTTTTGGGATGCGCCCATTCTTTGGGATGTACTGGGTTTTGGGACGCATTGATGTTTGGGATGCAAAAATTTTTGGGATTGGCTCATTTTGGCTGTGCTGATTTTTGGGATGTGCTTGTTTTTGGGATGAGTTAATGTTTGGGATACACAGAGTTTTGGGATGTTCCCATTTTTGGGACTTGTTGATTTTTAGGATGTGCCAGTTTCTGGGATGTGCTGATTTTTGGGAATGAGGGAGGTGGGCAGGAAAGATCAGGAAGGTCCCAACATCTGTGGAGTTGTGGTGTTTTTTGGGAATGGCTTGAATTTCCAAGGCCTGGAATTCCTGGAGTTGTGGTGTTTTTTGGGAATGGCTTGAATTCCCAAGATTGGGAATTTCTGTTATTGTGGCAAATGAAGAATAAGAGTTTTGGGAACTCATGGATGCAGGAAGGGAGGATTTGGGGAGTCCCAGGATGGGTTTTGGGAATCACTTTTGATTCCCATGATCAGGAATTCCTGGAATTCCCATCAGCTACTCCAGGCTCCAGCTCCACCTGGGAATTGTTGGGATGGGAAACTACCCTAAGAATTTCTAGGAATATTGGGGGGCAGGATGGTGATACCAAAGGAACACCGGGAATTCTGGGATGGAGCCAGGGAGTCCCTGTGGGAATTCCTGGGCACGGCTGGTCCTGGGGGATCCCAGAAAGTTCTGGGATTTCATTCCATGGGTTCTGGATTCCGGGAGCAGATCCAGGGCTTTGGGCAGGGCAGGGATTTGTCCAGAGGGACGGGAACTTTAGGAAAGAGCCATGAGGGGTTTGGGGGGATTGGGACTGGAATTCCAGGGAATGGGAGCAGGGGGGTGGGAAAAGGGGGTGGAATTATGGGATTGGGAAAACGGGATGGAATTATGGGGATGGGAAAAGGGCAATAGGAAAAGGAGATGGAATTACGGGCTTGGGAGCAGGGGATGGAATTATGGAGATGGGAAGAGGGGAATGGGAAAAGGGGGATGGGAGTTTGGGAGGCAGGATTAGGATGAGATGGAGGGACAGGAGCAGGAAGATGGAAGCAGGGATGCAAACAGGAGATGGAAGCGGAGGGACAGGAGCAGAGGGATGGGAGCAGGGGGCAGGAACAGGGATGGAAAGGGGACAGGAGGGACAGGAGCAGGAAGATGGAAATGGGATGGAAGAGGAGGGATGGGAGCAGGAAGATGGGAGCAGGGGGCAGGAACAGGGATGGGAGCAGGGAATGGAAATGGGATGGAAACTCGGGGAATGGAAGCAGGGAATGGGGGCAGAGAGATGAGAACAGGGGAAGGAAGTGAAGGGATGAAAACTGGGAACGAGGGAATGGGAGCAGGGAGTGGGAGCATGAGGGTGGGAAGAGGGGGACAGGAGTAGGGATGGGAGCTGGAATGGGAGCAGAGGGATGGGAGCCAGGACAGGAGCAGAGGATGGAAGCAGGGAATGAAAACAGGGAAATGAGCAGGGGATGGAAGTGGAAGGACAGGAGCAGGGATGGAAACGGAATGGAAACATGGGGACAGGAGCAGGGGACAGGAGAGACAAAAACAGGCATGGCAGCAGGAATGGGAGCAGGGATGGAAGAGGGGTTGGAGCAGGGATGGGAGTAGGGAATGAAAATGGGGGGATAGGAGCAGGAGATGGGAACAGGGATGGAAGTGGAACGACAGGAGCAGGGAATGGAAGCAGGGAATGGAAACAAGGAATGGAAACACAGAACAGGAGTAGGGGACAGAAGAGACAGGAGCAGGAATGGCAGCAGGAATGGGAGAAGGTATGGAAGCAGAGGGATTGGAGCAGGGAATGAAAATGGGGGAAGGAGCAGGGGGTGGAAGTGGAGGGACAGGAGCAGGAATGGAAACAGGGAATGGAAGTGCAGGACAGGAGTAGGGGACAGAAGAGAGGAGCAGGGATGGAAGCTGGGTTGGGAGCAGAGGGATTGGAGCAGGGAATGGAAACGGGGGAACAGGAGCAGGAGACGGGAGCAAGGAATGGCAATAGGATGGGAGCAGGAGACAGGAGCAAGGGATGGAAACAGTGGGACAGGAGGGACAGGAGCAGGGATGGATGGAAACGGGAATGGAAGCAGGAATTGGAAACAGGGATGGAGGCAGGGGAGTTGGAGTAAAGAATGGAATCAGGGATGGGATCAGGAGAATGGAAGCAGGGAATGGAAACACAGGACAGGAACAGGGGACAGGAGAGACAAAAACAGGAATGGCAGCAGGAATGGGAGCAGGGATGGAAGAGAGGTTGGAGCGGGGTGGAAGTAGGGAATGAAAATGGGGGAAAGGAGCAGGAGATGGGAACAGGGATGGAAGCGGAAGGACCGGAGCAGGGAGGGAAGCAGGGAATGAAAACAGGGGAAAGGAGCAGGGGACAGGAGAGACAGGAACAGGAATGGGACTGGGTATGGGAACATGGATGGAAGAAGAGAGACTGGAGCAGGGATGGGAGCAGGGAATGAAAACGGGGGAAAGGAGCAGGGTATGGGAGCAGGGATGGAAGTGGAGGGACAGGAGCAGGGAATGGAAACAGGGAATGGAAACACAGGACAGGAGCAGGGACAGGAGAGAGGAGCAGGAATGGAAGCAGGGAAGGGAGGAGAGGGACTGGAGCAGGGAATGGAAATGGGGAAATGGGAGCAGGGAATGGGAGCAGGGGATGGAAATGGGATGGGAGCAGGAGACAGGAGCAAGGGATGGAAACAGTGGGACAGGAGGGACAGGAGCGGGGATGGATGGAAACAGGAATGGAAGCAGGAATTGGAAACAGGGATGGAGGCAGGGGGGTTGGAGTAAAGAATGGGAGCAGGGATGGGATCAGGGATGGGATCAGGGGCATGGGATCGGGGATAGAATCAGAGGGATTGGAGTAGGGGGGTTGGAGTTGGGGATGGGAGCTGGGGGATGGGATCAGGGATAGAATCGGAAGGATTGGAGTAGGGGATGGGAGCAGGGATTAGAGTAGAGAATGGAATCAGGAATGGGATCAGGATGGAATCAGGGGGAGTGGAATCAGGGGGATGGGAGCAGGGATGGAATCAGAGGGATTGGAGCAGGGGATGGGAGCAGGGATTAGAGTAGAGAATGGAATCAGGGAGTGGAATCAGGGGGATTGGAGTAGCGAGTGGAGCCGGGGGATGGGAGCAGGGCTGGAGCAGGGGGATGGGAGCAGGGAATGAGGGGGGCCGGGATCGGGGCCGCTCCCAGCGCAGCACGCGGGGCTCGGGGGAGGGAAGGGAGGGAAGGGAGGGAAGGAGGGAGCGCTGCTGGCACGAGGAGCTCCAATTATCCTGTCACGGCACAAAGGCACGAGCCGTGGGAACGGCTGGCAGCCTCGGGAATTCGGCCGCGAATTCAGCCGGGAATAATCCTCGGGAATTCAGCCGGGAATCGGCGCTGGGAGCCCCGGCGGGGCCGCTCGGGCCGCTGCAGCCGCTCCAGCCCGGGGTGAGCCGCTGCCCCTCGGCGCTTCCCCCTCTGCCCGGTGCCTTCCTCCTCCCGCTCCTCCGCATCCCCGCGGCCGCTTCTCCGAGGGATCCGAGGGGCGCCGGGGGCCCGGGGGGGGTCGCGCCGTGTCCCCCCCACGCCGGTGACAGCGCCTGTGTGGGCCCGGCTGGGGCTGAATCCGCCCCGCTGGATCCCTGCCGCAGGCACAGGGATCCTTGGAGCTGCCGTTGCCATGGCAATCCTGGAGCGTTATTCCAGCATTGTCAGCGAGGAGCAGCGAGGAGGAGGAGGAGGAGGAAGAGGAAGAGCTTTCCACTCATCCTCGCTGCTCCGGGAGCGGGGGGGGCGCTCGGGGAATGCGGGATCGGGAGCTTTCGGGATCATCCCGGGCCACGCGTCCTTGGGCAGCTCCCGGCCGGACGCCGGCGCTTCCATAGGGTCGGGATCCGCGGCCAGCAGCGGCGGCGGCAGCAGGAGGAGGAGGAGGAGGAGGAAGAGGAGGGTGGGGTGGGCTGAGCGCTCCGGGGGCTGCGCCGAGGCGGGAAGAGGATCCCGAGCTCAGGCTGGACACATTCCCGCCGTCCCCGCATCCCTGCCCGCATCCCCCGCCCGCCCGGGGCCATGGCTCGGGCTCCGCGCTGAGCGGGGGGGGGTGGCCCGCATTCCCGAGGGCCGCGGGCACATTCCCGGCGGGAATCATGAAGAAGTTCGCGTCCACGCGCAGCCTCAATAAGATCCTGCAGCAGTGCGACTCCTCGTCCCGCGAGTACGAGGAGATCCAGGCTGTGGAGAAGAAGTGGCACCTGCACCTGGCCACGCCGCGCAAATTCCGCGAGAAGCGGTGCAAGATGCCCTCTCTGTTCCTTGCAGCCCCGCCGCCGCCCAAGAGAGCGCCCAGCACCACCCTCACGCTGCGCTCCAAGTCCATGACGGCCGAGCTGGAGGAGCTGGGTAAGGCCGGCACCGGGATGCGGCCGGGATCCCCCGGGAGGCGCGGGGGGTGCTCGGGAGCCGCTTCCCAGCGGTTTTCCAGCGGTTTTCCAGCTGTTTGCATGTGCGCCGTGGGGGTGTGGGAGGCGCGGGGGGGCGGGGGAGCCGGATCCCCGTCCCTGTCCAGGGGGATGTCCAGGGGGATGTCCGGGGGATGTCCAGGGGGATGTCCAGCGCTCTGGGGGCGCATCCCGGCGGAGGTGGGCGTGGGAAGGATGTTGGGAGTGTCCAGGTGGGTGTGGAGGGGTTGGTGTGCCCTGGCCTTGGGCATCCTGCTCCTTTCCTGCTCCTTTCCTGCTCCTTTCCTGCTCCTTTCCTGCTCCTTTCCTGCTCCTTTCCTGCTCCTTTCCTGCTCCTTTCCCTGATCCTTCCCTGCTCCTTCTCTGATCAATCTCTGCTCCTTTCCCTACTCCATTCAATTTCTGATCTGTTCCCAGCTCCTCTACCTGTTCAATTCCCTGCTCCTTTCCCAGCTCCTTTCCCTGCTCCTGCTTCTTTTCCTGCTCCTCTCCCTGTTCCTCCTACTCCTCTTCCTGATCCTCATCCTCTGCCTGCCTCTCTCCCTGTTCCTACTCCTTTTCCTGATCCTCTCTCTTCTCCTGTTCCTTTCCCTGCTCCATTCCCGGTTTAATTCCCTGATCCATTCCCAGCTTCTCTCCCTGCTCATTTCCGTACTCCTTCCATTCCCTACTCCGTTCCCTGCTCCATCCCAGTTTCATTCCCTGCTCCTTTCCCAGTTCCATTCTCTGATCAATTCCTGATCCATTCCCAGCTCCTTTCCTTTCCCCTTCCATTCCCTGCTCCATTCCCAGTTCCTTTCCCTGCTCTTTTCCCAGCTCCCTTCCCTGTTCCATTTCCTGCTCCATTCCCTAATACTTTTCCTACTGCTGATCCTTTTCCTGCTCCTCTCCCTGTTCCTCCTACTCCTCTTTCTGATCCTCATCCTCTGCCTGCCTCTCTCCCTGTTCCTTTTCCTGCTCCTCTCTCTTCTTCTGTTATTTTCCCTGCTCCATTCCCTGCTCCATCCCAGTTTCATTCGCTGCTCCTTTCCCAGCTCCTTTCCCTGTTCCATTCCCTGATCAATTGCTGATCCATTCCCAGCTCCTCTCCCTGCTCCTTTTCTTGCCCCTTCCATTCCCTGCTCCAGTCCCCGTTCCATTCCCTGCTCCTTTTCCTGCTCCTCTCCCTGTTCCTCCTACTCCTCTCCCTGATCCTGCTCATTTTCCTGATCCTCTCTTCTCCTGTTCCTTTCCCTGCTCCGTTCTCTGCTCCATTCCCCAATCAATTCCCTGATCTATTCCCTGCTCCATTCCCAGTTTCATTCCCAGCTCCATTTCCTGCTCCATTCCCTGATCAATTCCTGATCCATTCCCAGCTCCTTTCCCTGCTCCTTTTCGTGCTGCTTCCATTCCCTGCTCCATTCCCAGTTTAATTCCCTGCTTCATTCCCAGCTCCTCTCCCTGATCCATTCCCTGATCAATTCCCTGCTCCTGCTCCTCTCCCTGCTCCTTTCCCTGTTCCTCCTACTCCTCTTCCTGATCCTCATCCTCTGCCTGCTCCTCTCCCTGCTCCTGCTCCTTTTCCTGATTCTCTCTCTCCTCCTGTTCCATTCCCTGCTCCTTTTCCTGCTCCTCTCCCTGTTCCTCCTACTCCTCTTCCTGATCCTGCTCCTTTTCCTGATTCTCTCTCTTCTCCTGTTCCATCCCCTGCTCCTTTCCCAGATCAATTCCCTGCTCCATTCCCAGCTCCATTCCCTACCCAATTCCTGATCCGTTTCCAGCTCCTCTCCCTGCTCTTTTCCATGTTCCTTCCGTTCCCTGATCCATTCCCTGCTCCATTCCCTAATCCCTTCCCTGCTCCTTTCCCTGCTCCTTCTCCTCCTGCTCCTCTCCCTTTTCCACTTCTTTTCCCTCCTCCTGCTCCTCTCCTCACTTTCCTCACTCCTTTCCATGCTCCTCTCCCTGCTCCTGCCCTTCTTCCCGATACCCTCCCTGCCCTTCTCCTGTGCCTTCCCCTGATCCATTCCCAGCTCCTCTCCCTGCTCCATTCCCTGATCCATTCCCTGCTCATGATCCTTTTCCTGCTCCTCTCCCTGTTCCTCCTACTCCTCTTCCTGATCCTCATCCTCTGCCTGCCTCTCTCCCTGCTCCTGCTCCTCTCCCTGCTCCTTTTCCTGATCCTTTCCCTCCTGCTCCTCCTGCTCCTCTCCCTGCTCCTGTCCCTGCTCCTCTCCTCACTTTCCTCACTCCTTCCATGCTCCTCTCCCTGCTCCTGCTCCTCTCCCTGCTCCTTTTCCTGATCCTCTCCCTCCTGCTCCTCCTGCTCCTCTCCCTGCTCCTGTCCCTGCTCCTCTCCTCACTTTCCTCACTCCTTCCATGCTCCTCTCCCTGCTCCTGCTCTTCTTCCCGATACCCTCCCTGCCCTTCTCCCGCTCCATTTCCTGCTCCATTCCCTGATCAATTCCCTGCTCATGATCCTTTTCCTGCTCCTCTCCCTGTTCCTCCTGCTCCTCTTCCTGATCCTCATCCTCTGCCTGCCTCTCTCCCTGCTCCTGCTCCTTTCCCTCCTCCTGCTCCTTTTCCTGATCCTCTCTCTTCTCCTGTTCCTTTCCCTGCACCTTTCCCTTCTCCCAGCTCCTCTCCCTGCTCCATCCCCACTTTAATTCCCTGCTCCTCTCCTTCCTCCCCCGTTTCCTCATCCTGCTCCTCTCCCTCCTTTCCCACACCCGGCAGTCCCAGGTTTTGATTTCCCATCTCTGGGCAGGTCCCAAACCCTGCCAGGAGAGCTCCAGAATTCCAGGAGAGCTCCGGGAGAGCTCTGTGAGAATTCCAGATCAGCTTCAGGTGGCTCCAAGTGAGCTCTGGAATTCCAAGAGAACTCCAGGTGAGCTCCAAGCGAGCTCCAGGAGAATTCCGGGACAGCTCCAGGAGAATTCCAGGAGATCTCCAGGATTGCTCCATGCCCCTCACCCCACTGCCACTCCCACATCTCCTGCTGCTTTCCCATCCCGCTCCACATTCCCAGATTCCCTGAAATCCTCTCCACTCCCACCATTCAGAATTCCTTGTTTTTCCCAGCCGTTGTGGCCAGCTGGGATGTCCCCAGGACCCCTTGGCAGGGTGGGAGCTGATCCCACTCCATCCCTTCCCTTTTCCTGGATCCGCTGGTGCTTTGTCCCTGGATGTCACCGGAGCGGCCATGTGGCCATGGAGGGATGCCAAATCCCAGGAAAACTTTGGAGCATCCCTGAGCTGGCTTGGGGGCCATCGATGCTGCCCCAGTATCCATGGGAATTTGGGATTTTCCATGTGGGAATGTGGCATCCTGGAGCCTCAGCAGGATCCCACTTTACCCCTGGTTTTCCATGTTTTCCCTGTTTTCCATGCTCTCCGTAGTTTTCAATGTTCTCCCTGTTTTCCACAGTTTTCGATGTTCTCCCTGTTTTTCCATACCGTCCTTGGTTTTTCAAGCTCTCCCTGTTTTTTCCATGCCCTTTCTGGTTTTGCATTCCTCTGCTTTTCCACATTCCCCCTGTTTTCCTTGGTTTTCCACGTTTTCCCTGTTCTCTGTGCTCTCTGTTTTTCCATTCCTTCTGCTTTTCCATGCTCTCCCTGGTTTTCCACGCTCACCATTTTTTCCCCTGCTCTCCCTGTTTTCCATGCCCTTCCTGTTTTTCCATTCCCTCTGGTTTTCCATGCCCTTCCCAGTTTTCCAAGCCTTTCCTTGCTCCCTGTGCTCCTCCTTGGAGCCAGACCCTGCAGGATCAGGACAGATCCCAAAATTCCCAGACTGGATCAGCTGGGATTTATTTTATCCTGAGCCTCAGCCTGGATTCCCACCCTGAAATTCCCACCCTTGATTCCCAGCATTTTCAGACCATTATTCCCAATCCAAGGTTCTTTTTTTGGTGGGAATTCTTGGGAGCAGAGCCAGACCGGCTCCTTTTTCCTACTTTTCCCCCATCCCAGATCCTGGGATTCCTCCTTCCACCCTTCCAGCAATTCCCAGTTTTCCTGGAGAGGGATTGGGAGCAGCAGTCCCAGAGAAGGATCTGGAGGCCATTCCAGCTCCGATCCCACAATTCCCATGAGTTTTTCTGGGAATTGTAGCGCTCATTCCTATGGATTCAAGGAATGGGCTGGAGCCATTCCAGGGAAAACAGGAGATCCGTCCTCTTCCCATCTTTCACTCCGGGTTTTCCTGTGGATCAGCATTCCCAGGATTTGGTCTGGAGCCACTCTCCTTCCCAAGGAACAGTCAGGGACATCCCCAAAAAATCTCTGCCGGGTGCTTCTCACCCCATTTTCCATGGATCCCAAACACTCCCTGTGCCCTTCCCAGCCCTTTCCCTGACATTCCAATCCCCTTGGAGCAGCAGATTCCCAGCAGGATGCTCCAGGATCCCTCCTGTGCTAAAATCCATGGGCTTGGATGTAGAGAATTGCCCTGGCAGCTTTTCCATGGCTTGGGATGGAATTCCAGCCAACCCCGCTCTGGATTCCCTGGATCCATGAGGATCCATGAGGGATGATCCCAGCCTTGGGATAAATCCCAAATCCCGGGTCAGAGGGACATTCCCAATGGATAAAGGCTGGAATTCCAGGTGCCCTGCCCAAATCCCGCATCCCAGGCCGGATCCCGCATGCCAGAGGCCGGGAATTGTGGGCAGAGCCAGGCTGGAGCCGGGAATGGGGGCGGGAGTTGTTCCATGCCGTTGATTCTGTGTTTTGTTTCCCATTCCAAGCCTCCATGCGGAGAAGGAAAGGGGGTGAGTGAAACTGAAATTCCCGGGATTCCGCTGGGATCTGGCAGGATCCAGACTGGGGGGAGATCCTGGCATCCTGAGGGTCGCTGTTCCTGCAGCGTCTCAGGGAATTCAGCCGGGAATTTGGGAATTTGGGATCGGCTCCAGTGGTGTCCAGGAGCTGCTCCAGTAGGAATTGGGACGCCTGGAATTGGAACGCCAGGAATTGGAATGCCAGGAATTATGGAGCCGGGAGTTGGAACAGCTACTACATGGGATTCAGCTGGGCACGGGCAGACTGGTCCTGTATCCCAAAATTCCCAACCCTGCCATTCCCAGGTGTGATTCCTGCTTTGGATTTTCCCCATGGGAATGTCCTGTGTGGGATCCTTGGGAATGACAGTGTCCAGCTTTACCCCAAATAGCCAAAGCCTCTCCTGGCAGTTCCAGGGAGTTTATCCCACTGTTCCTGGCAGTTCCAGGTGGTTTATCCCCGTATTCCTGGTGGATCCATGTAGTTGATCCCATTATTCCTGGCAATTCCAGGGAATTTTTCCCACTATTCCTGGCAGATCCATGTGGATTATCCCGCTGTTCCCACCCAGAGGATGTGTCAGGAATGTCGTGTGAGGGCCGCAGAAGTTTTTGGTGGCAAGGTTGGATCTGGATGGGATTGAAGGTCCCTTCCCACCCAACCTCTCCTGGGATTTCCTGATCCAGGATTTTCTGTCCTGCTGGTTCCCATTCCGTGTTCCCCATGGAGCTGGGCACGTGGGATCAGCTCTTCCAGCAGGGATCCCGTGGGGATAGGACAGGGAAAAAGCCAAGTGGGAATTACTGTGGGAAGTGTCTGAGGGATCCTCCCAACCCTTCCCTGGATCGGGCAGATCCAGAGGGGGCCACACGAGGACCCCTGGATCAGGAAAATCAGCTGGAGGTTCCCAAGGATTGGAGATGGATCCAGGATGCTTTTCTTCCAGAAAAGATTCCAGGGAGAGCTCCCAGCACATGGCAGGGCCTGCAGGGGCTCCAGCAGAGCTGCAGAGGGACTGGGGACAAGGCCTGCAGGGACAGCACACAGGGAATGGCTCCCACTGCCAGAGGGCAGCCATGGGTGGCATCTTGGCAATGAGGAATTCCTGCCTGGGCTGGCATTGCCAGAGCAGCTGGGGCTGCCCCTGATCCCTGCAGTGCCCAAGGCCAGGCTGGAGAAATCTGGGATTGTGGGAAGGTGTCCCATGGAATGGGATGAGCTTTAAGGTCCTTCCCACCCGAACCATTTCATGATTCCATGTCCCACAATTCCATGGAAGGTCCGAGGACCAGCCTGGCTTCAGGAGAATTCCAGGGCTACAATTCCCACCTAGACACAGGTGGAGCTGCCCAGTCCCTCTCCCAGGGCAGGAATGTGGGATACGGATCCAGCTGGATCTGGGAAGCGCCATCAGTGGCACAGAGCCAACGGCCCCAAATTCCCATTCCAGTTGGGAATTCCATAGGCTCGGCTCAGGTGGAATCAATGGAAATTAATCCATGTCCACCCTCTGCCTTTTCCCATATCCTGAGGTTCAGGATTCCAGCTGGAATTCCCAAGGGAATGGATCCACTGGGACACATCCAGGCACAACTTGGTGTTCCCAAGGGATAAAAGTGCCAGGGTGGATCCTGGAGCTGGGAATTCCAGTCCCCACTCCCCATTCCCTGAGTTTGGACACGGCTGTGGTGGCTCTGCTGATATTCCCAATATCCGTGGGCACTAGATCCTGCCCCAGACACGGAAAGTTGGGATCATTCAGGGAGTCCATTCCAGCTGGGAACATCCCAGCTGTTATCCCAGTTTATCCCAAACAAAAGCCAGATGTGCTGGAGTCGTGTGGATCCCACGGGCATCTCCATGTCCTGGGATTCCGTGGGTCTCCCACCCTCCTGGCAGGACTCAGCTGATCCCAAATACTCAAAATTTGGGATGAACTCACTGGTTAGCATCAGACAGAGAATTCCTTAGAATGTGGGGTGGGACAGCACTCACGGAATTCCACAGCTGAGTGGGATCAGCCCCCACAAATCCATGGAAAGCCACTGGCTGAGGAGAGGGGAGGCAGGGATGCTCCCCCCCATTCTCTGGGATGAACTGCGTGAAGGGGGCGATGCCAGGGCTGAGCCCCGGGATCAGCCGGTTTTCCTTGGATTCCAGAGAAGCTGGATGAGATCCTGGCGGCCGCGGAGCCGGCGCTGAGGGCGGAGCTGGTGGAGGCCGATTCCAGAGCGGCCACGGTGAAACAGCGCCCGACGAGCCGGAGGATCACCCCCGCGGAGATCAGTGTGAGACAGCGGGAATGGGATGGGAATGGCATGGGAATGGCATGGGAATGGCATGGGAATGGGATGGGTGAATCACCCCTGCGGAGATCAGTGTGAGACAGCAGGAATGGGATGGGAATGGCATGGGAATGGGATGGGAATGGGATGGGAGAGTCACCCCCGCGGAGATCAGTGTGAGACAGCAGGAATGGGATGGGAATGGCATGGGAATGGGATGGGTGAATCACCCCTGCGGAGATCAGTGTGAGACAGCGGGAATGGGATGGGAATGGCATGGGAATGGCATGGGAATGGGATGGGAGAGTCACCCCCGCGGAGATCAGTGTGAGACAGCAGGAATGGGATGGGAATGGCATGGGAATGGCATGGGAATGGGATGGGAGAGTCACCCCCGCGGAGATCAGTGTGAGACAGCAGGAATGGGATGGGAATGGCATGGGAATGGCATGGGAATGGGATGGGTGAATCACCCCTGCGGAGATCAGTGTGAGACAGCGGGAATGGGATGGGAATGGCATGGGAATGGGATGGGAGAGTCACCCCCGCGGAGATCAGTGTGAGACAGCAGGAATGGCATGGGAATGGCATGGGAATGGGATGGGAATGGCATGGGAATGGGATGGGAGGATAACCCCATCAGAGATCAGTGTGAGACAGCGGGAATGCCACGGGAATGGGGTGGGAATAGGATGGGAATGGGATGGGAGGACCATCCCTGTGGAGATCAGTGTGAGACAGCGGGAATGCCACAGGAATGTCACAGGAATGGGATGGGAATAGGATGAGAGGACCGTCCCTGTGGAGATCAGTGTGAGACAGCGGGAATGCCACAGGAATGTCACAGGAATGGGATGGGAATAGGATGAGAGGACCGTCCCTGTGGAGATCAGTGTGAGACAGCGGGAATGCCACAGGAATGGGATGGGAATGGGATGGGAGGGTCACCCCTGCAGAGATCAGTGTGAGACAGCGGGAATGGGTTGGGAATGGGATGGGAATAGGATGGGAGGACTATCCCTGTGGAGATCAGTGTGAGACAGCGGGAATTCCGTGGGAATGCAGGAGTGGGATGTGGGAATGGGGGCGTGGAATGTGGCAATGGGATGGGAGGATCACCCATGCGGAGATCAGAGTGAGCCTGCGGGAATTCAGCTGGAATGGGGACATGGGATGTGGGAATGGGATAGGAATGGGATGGGAGGATCACCCCTGCAGAGATCAGTGTGAGACAGCGGGAATTCCTCAGGAATGGGGGCGTGGGATGTGGGAATGAGATGGGAGAGAGCCACAGGATCAGCCCTGCGGAGATCAGTGTGAGCCAGCGGGAATTCCCTGGGAATGGGGGTGTGGGATGTGGGAATGCGATGGAAGATCACCCCTGCAGAGATCAGTGTGAGCCAGCGGGAATCGGGGATTGGAATTCCCAGGAACAGGGAGTGAAATTCCAAGGAAGGAAGGAGAGGGACAGGACCACATGGAAAGGGATGGGAAGGATCTGGAGGGTCTCACTGAGGAGATCAGTGTGAGCCAGAGGGAATCCCACCAGGAATGGGGGCCTGGAATGAGGGAGAGGGATGAGAGGGAATGGGGAATGTCCTTACCAGGAATGGGGAGTGGGATTCCTGGGAATGGAAGGAGAGGGAAGGGAGCCCATGTAGGAGGATGGGACGGAATGTGGTGCCAAGGGGGGAGCTGGTTCAGGAGCAGAATTCCCAGGAATGCAGGGCCTCAGCACTCCCTCGGCTTCCCAGGATCCCCATCCAGGGCTGGGAATCCGCATGGATTTCCCAGGGAAGGCTGGATGAGCAGCTTGGGAGGAGCCTGGAGAGCCAGGCTGGATGCAGGGCTGGAATTCCACCAGAATCCGAGGGGAAGCACAGAGGAGGGAAGAGGAGGAGGCTCGGGATTGTGCTGGGAATGCTGCGGGTGGGAGGCAGCTCTGGGAAAAGCGGGACAGGAGCTCCTGGAGCCATCCTCACCGGATTCCCACCGGGAGCGGGCAGGGAGATAGGATGAGACCCAGGAAATTATCCCAAAGTTTGGAATTCCACTGGATGGAGCAGCAGGAAGGAGGAGGCAAGGGAGGTCCATCCCATTGGGAAGAGCTCCCATTTTCCCACGGCTGGAAGTTCAGGTGGACATGTCGGGTCCTTCCAGCAGCATCCAGACTGGGAATTCCCTGTTTTTCCCTTCCAGTCCCTGTTTGAGCGCCAAGGAATGGCACATCCCGGGGTCCTGGCGGGAACGGAGAAGCCCCACTTGCCCCTCCGGAAGGGAATTCCACGGACCAAGTCAGTAGGTGAGGAAAGACCCGGGAGAATCCCTTGGGAATGAGGAGGGAGGGTCCCTGCGGGATGTGGAGTGGGTGGGAAAGGCTCGGCCCTTCCCAGGTCGCTCCAGCTCTTGGATTTTGGAGTATTCCATGAAATTCCATGGAATTCCGGCTTGGAGGGATGCCTGGTCCTGCTCGGAGCGGAAGGTGGGACTGGAGAATTCCAGGAGAGAATTTTGGGAGGGAATTCCAGGAGTTCCCGGATCGGCTCTGCCAAGAACAGGGGGGCTCTGCCACCCCCAGTGTTGGCACTGAGCACTCCCGACGGGAATGGCACTGAAACCAGGAATGCCAGAGTTGGGGTTTAAGAGGAGCAGGATGAGGTCTGGAGGAGGCACCTGGAAGTGGGGGATCCTTGAGTTTTTCCCAAAAGATTTATGGAGTCTCCAAACCCAAAGCCATCTCTGGAGGGCTCTTGATTGTGTTCCCAAAGATTGATGGTGCCACCAAACCCAAAATCCATCTGTGGGAAGTCCTTGACCCCATCCCAGAAGGTTTTTGGTGCCACCAAACCCAAAATCCACCTTTGGTGGGCCCTGGACTTTGTCCCTAGAGATTTCTGGAGTCTCCAAACCCAAAACTGCTTGTTGTGGATCCTTGAGCTTATCCCAAAAGATTTAGGAAGTCTCCAATTCCAAAACTATCTCTGGTGGGTTCTTATTTCCATTCCCAAAGATTTCTGGTGCCACCAAACCCAGACTTGGCTGTGGGGAATCCTTGAGCTTATCCCAAAATATTTATGGTATCTCTAAACACAGAATCCATCTGTGGGATGTCCTGGACTTTGTCCCAGAGGTTTATGGTGCCATCAACCCCAAACCACCTGTGGTGCATCCTGGACCTTGTCCCTAAAGATTTCTGGATTCTCCAAATCCAAAACCATCCTCTGGCGGGTTCTTGATTCTGATCCCAAAGATTTCCGGTGCTACCAATCCCAAAATCCATTTGTAGGTAGTCCTTCACCCCATTCCAGGTTTTTGGTGCCACCAAACCCAAAATCCACCTGTGCTGGGTCCTGGACATTGTCCCTAAATGTTTGTGGTGCCTCCAAATCCAAACCTGGCTGTGGGATGTCCTGGACCTTATCCCAAAAGATTTATGGGGTCCTCAGCCCCAAAACCATCTGTGCTGGATTCTTGATTCTGTTCCCAAAGATTGATGGTGCCACCAAACCCAAAATCCATCTGTGGGAAGTCCTGGACCTTGTCCCAGAGGTTTATGGTGCCACTGAATCCAAAATCCACCTGTGGTGGGTCCTGAACCTTGTCCCTAAAGATATCTGGAGTCTCCAAACCCTAAACCATCTGTTGAGCTCAACCAACCCCTGACCTTATCTCAAAAGATTTATGGAGTCTCCAAACCCAGAACCATCTCTGGTGTGTTTTTGATTCTGATCCCAAATATTTCTGGTGCCACCAAACCCAAAATCCAGCTGTGGTGGGTCCTGGACCTTGTCCCTAAAGATTTCTGGAGTCTCCAAATCCAAAAACATCTCTGGTGGGTTCTTGATTCTGTTCCCAAAGATTTTTGGTGCCACCAAACCCAAAATCTGCCTGTGGTGGGTCCTGGATCTTGTCCCTAAAGATCTATGGAGTCTCCAAGTCTCCAAACCCCAAACCGTCTGTGGTGGATCCTTGAGCTTATCCCAAAGCATTTATGGAGTCTCAAAACCCAAAGGCATCTCTGGTGTGTCCTGGACCTTGTCCCTAAAGATTTATGGTGCCACTCAACCCAGAACCAGCTGCGGTGGCTCCTTGACCTTGTCCTGAAGGTTTTTGGTGCCACCAAACCCCAAAATCCAGCTGTGGTGGTTCCTTGAGCTTACCCCAAAATGTTTGTAGTGTCACCAAACTCTGACTTGGCTGTAGGGTGTCCTTGGCCTTGTCCCTAAAGATTTAAGGTGTCACCAATCCCAGAACCTTCAGTGGTGGTTCCTTGACCTTGTCCCTAAAGGTTTCTGGTGCCACCAATCCCAAAATCCATCTGTGGGAAGTCCTTGACCCCATTCCAGAAGGTTTTGGGTGCCACCAATCCCAAAATCCTTCTGTGGGAAGTCCTTGACCCCATTCCAGAAGGTTTTTGGTACTACCAAGCCCAAACCTGGTTGTGGTGGGTCCTGGACCGTGCCCCTAAAGGTTTTTGGTGCCACCAAACCCCAAAATCCATCTGTGGGAAGTCCTTGACCCCATTCCAGAAGGTTTTTGATGCCACCAAGCCCAAACCTGGTTGTGGTGGGTCCTGGACCTTGTCCCTAAAGGTTTTTGGTGCCACCAAACCCCAAAATCCATCTGTGGAAAGTCATTGACCACATTCCAGGAGATTTTGGGTGCCACCAAGCCCAAACTCAGCTGTGGGAAGTCCTTGGCCCCATTCCAGAAGGTTTTTGATGCCACCAATCCCAAAATCTATCTGTGGGAAGTCCTTGGCCCTGTTCCAGAAGGTTCTGGGCACCACCAATTCCAAAATCCATATGTGGGAAGTCCTTGACCCCATTCCAGAAAGGTTTTGGTGCCACCAAGCCCAACTCAGCTGTGGGAAGTCCTTGGCCCCATTCCAGAAGGTTTTTGATGCCACCAATCCCAAACCTGTGTGTGGTGGGTCCTGGACCTTGTCCCTAAAGGTTTTTGGTGCCACCAATCCCAAAATCCATCTGTGGGAAGTCCTTGACCCTGTTCCAGAACGTTCTGGGCACCACCAATTCCAAAATCCTATGTGGGAAGTCCTTGACCCCATTCCAGAATGGTTTTGGTGCCACCAATCCCAAACCTGGGTGGTTTCAGTCCTTGGATCGTAAAATATGAAGGAAAATCAAGGAGGTTTCAGGGATTGTGTTGGTGCAGCTGCTCCTGTGCTGGGAATTCCATGGGAAGGGGTTCCCAAGGCTCCGGAAGAGCTGGGATACAACGGGATGGTTTGTGTGGGGTGTGAGGATGGATCCATGTGTGCACATGGAGAAATCCCATCCCAGCATCCCAAACCCACGGTGTCCAGAGGGGAACTGGGACTTTTCTCCTGGTTTATCCCATATTTTGGTCTTGGATATGGGTCCTGACCCCGTGGCATTGGAATGAGGAGGATCCAGGAGATTCCCAAAGTGTGTCGGGAGTTTCTGGGTGAGAATGTTTGGGAAGAAGCTTTGGAAAAGCTGTTCAAGGGCCAGAGTGCTGTGAAGAGCTGGGAATGGTTTGAAAAGGAATGCATCCATGGAATTGTCCAAGTCCTGGAGCCAGGCTGGGAGAGCTGGGAATGTTCCCTGGAGCAGGGCAGGCTCCAGGGAGAGCTCCCAGCACATGGCAGGGCCTGCAGGGGCTCCAGCAGAGCTGCAGAGGGACTGGGGACAAGGCCTGCAGGGACAGCACCCAGGGAATGGCTCCCACTGCCAGAGGGCAGCCATGGGTGGCATCTTGGCAATGAGGAATTCCTGCCTGGGCTGGCATTGCCAGAGCAGCTGGGGCTGCCCCTGATCCCTGCAGTGCCCAAGGCCAGGCTGGGCACGGGGGCTGGAGCAGCCTGGCACAGTGGGAGGTGTCCAGAGGCTGGAAGTGGATGGGCTGGGAAGTTCTTCCCACCCAAACCCCAGAGGATTGGGGAACTGTGGGATCCTGGCCCACGGAATGCCGGCAGTGCCTCGGGAAGGGCCCCCGAGCCCCCCAGGGATCCGTGCAGGGAGAGCCCGGGAAAAGTGGGATGTGCCCCGGGCTGGGGCCAGGGCAGCTCTGCGGGGATCGGGGCCGGGATCGGGAATGTCCTTCTGGGCCTGCCCAGCTCCTGCCAGGAGCCAGCGGGGATCGGGATCTGCTCCAGGGAATGAGCCCCGGGAACAGAGGGAGCGGCCTCGGCCTGGGCCAGGGCAGGCCCAGCTCCCGGATTTGGGATCGTTTCCCATGGAAAGGGGTCAGGCCTTGGCAGGGGCTGCCCAGGGAGCTTTGGAGTCCCCGTCCCTGGAGGTGTCCAAGGAATTCCTGGAGGTGGCACTTGGGGCTCTGGTGGGGATCAGACCCAGCTTGGATCGGTGACCTTGGAATTCTTTCCCAGCTCAATAATCTGGGAATTCTGTGCTCACACCCCCATGAGAATTCCCAGCACATCCCGGTTATCCCAGACCTTCCCAGGAATTCCCAGCCCGTGCAGCCAAACCCCCCTGGAAAAAAAGGGATTAAAATCATTCCTTGAATCTCCAGCAAATCCCAGTGGGAGAATCCCTGCTCCAGGCAGGAATGGCTGCAGCTGCCACAGCACATCCCGACAAAAAATCCAGGGAAAAATCCCACCCAGGAGCACCAGATCCATCCCCACAGGAGGACAACCCTTGGAATGGAGGGGACCCAGCCCCAAACCCGAAGCAGCTCCTGGAAGAAACCATTCCCGTGGAATTCCAGGGAAACAGGGATGGAAAAGAGGTGGAGAGGGAGGAATCGGGTGGGAATGGGGCTGGAATTAGAAGTCCTTGAGCTGTCATTCCACACCCACGGCCAGGAGCTGCGCAGTCACTTGATTCCCGGGGAAAAATCCCTGCACGGGCGAGGAAGGAGATGGAAAAGCAGCGCTCGGATGGGTTTTTTTGGGAATAAATATTCCCTGGCATTTGCGTATTCCAGCAGCACTGCAGATTCCCAGGGAGAAGAGATCAAAAAGATTCTAGGGGGAAAAAAATTCCTGGGATAAAGATGGTTAACCCCTGGCTGGCTGGAATAAAAAGAGGGAGAAAAGATCAAAAATATTCCAGAGGGGGGAAAAAATCCCAAGATAAAGGTGGTTAACCCCCAGCTGGCTGGAAAAAAACTGGGAGAAAAGATTTCAGGAAAAAATCCTGGGATAAAGGTTGTTAACTCCCGCCTGGCTGGGAAAAAATGGGAGAAAAAGATCCAAAATATTCTGGGAAAAATTCCCGGGAAAAAGGTGGTTAACCCCTGGCTGGCTGGGAAAAAAATGGGAGAAAAAGATCAAAAAAAGTCCTGGAAAAAAATCCCTGAATAAAAAGCAAGGATGGGAGGAAAATGAAAAAAAAAAAAAAAAAAAAAAGCGGGATGGGAGGAATATTTGGAGGAGAAAGGGAAGGAGTGGGGGGAAGGGGAGGGGAGATAATTCCTGTCAGACTTCCAAGATTTCTGCCAGCACCATCTGCTCCGGCAGCAGAGTTAAAAACACTCCGGAGACTGCGGAGCTGCCATGGCTCCCGGAGAGAATTCCAGAGGGTGGAGCCGCTGCCTTTGGAGGGATGGGAGGGATTTGTGACCCCTCAGGATCATCGGGAATGTTGGGAGAAGCTGGGAAGTGTCCTGGTGTTAAAGCGATATCCGGGATGGAATCCTGGAATGGTTTGGGTGGGAAGGATCCTTGAGATTCCCAAATTCCACCCCATTCCAAGGGCAGGGACACCTTCCACTATCCCAGGGTGCTCCAGCCTGGCCTGGGACACTTCCAGAGATCCACAGCTGCTCTGGGAATCCTGGGCCAATCCTGGGTGCCAGAGGATGGAGATTCCCACCCCCGGACACCAAAAATTGGAGATTCCCATCCCTGGATGCCACGGGACAGAAGTTCCCAACCCTGGGCTCCAGAGGATGGAAATTCCCATCCCTGGACACAAAAAGACAGAGATTCCCTTTCCTGGACACCAAAGGATGGAAATTCCCATCCCTGGGCTCCAGAGGATGGAGATTCCCAACCACGGATACCAAAAATTGGAGATTCCAATTCCTGGGTACCAGAGGACAGAAATTCCCATCTCTGGATACCATAGGACAAAGATTCCCATCCCTGGGCTGCAAACGATGGAGATTCACATCCCTGGGCTCCAGAGGATGGAAATTCCCAACCATGGATACCAAAGGATGAAGATTCCTTTTCCTGGACACCAAAAATTGGAGATTCCCATTCCTGGGCTCCAGAGGATGGAGATTCCCATCCCTAGGCTCCGGGGGATTGAAATTCCCATTCCTGGGCTCCAGAGGATGCGGGTTCCCTCCCCCTTCCCACTCCAGTATTTGCACCCTCCTGCTCCAGGTCTTTTTTTGGGATTCGCTCCCTCATCCCAGCCTTATCCATCGCTAAAGAATGCATGGAATGAGGTTTTCCAGGGATTTGGGCTGTTATGGCAACGGCCCCGGGAGCTTTCATGGCAAGGCTTTGTGTTTTCCTTGGAGATTAATTCCATGGAGTGCACCAGGAATGGCTCCGGGGGTTGCCAGGCTACGCTGGGAGCGCCATTCCCATTCCAGGGAATGCTGGGAGTTGGTTCTTACTGGTCCTTACTGGTGGCTCTGTTTGGATTCCAGCTCTTTATTCCCGAGCTCCGGAATTTGATCCCAGCGATGTCCCGGTGTTCCGTGGGAAGAGCGGGAGTCTCCCATGGCCCCGGGTGGGGTTTGAAGGGAGCAGAATTCCATGGAAAACAGCAAAGGGAGGGGTTGATTTGGGGTTAAAAATTCCTGGGAATAGGAGGACATTTGGGACTTTTCCCAGAGGATATTCCCACTTTTCTCCCATCCCTCCTGAGAGCCTGGAGCAGCTCCCAAAATTCCAGATTCACTGGGAAGTTGAAGGTTTGGACACCCTGTGCTTTCCTGGGACACAGGGATTGAGATCCAGGGGTGAATCGTGGAATCCTGGGATGGTTTGAGGACCTTAATCCCGTCCCATTCCCACCCCTTCCATGGACAGAGACACATTCCACATCCCAGATTTCTCCAACCTGGCCTTGGACACATCCCAGGATCCAGGGGCAGCCACAGCTTCTCTGGGAATTCTGTCCAAGAGCCGGATGTTCTGGATTTGTTCCCTTTTAAGGATCTTTGAGGATCCTCTAGAGATCTTTTCCAAGGACAGATTCCCTTGGGAATTCCAGGAGCATCTCCAGGCTCCAGCTGCTGCAGGGATGGAGCCCAATCCCAAAATTCTCCACACCTGATCCAGCCCCCAGCATTCCAGGCTGCTCCCAGGGGATCACTGGTGGCTTTTATCCCCCTCTGGAGATTCCCAGGCAGAATTCCATGAAAAGTAAATAAAGCTCGGCTCTGGAGCATCCGTGCTGGGAACAAACAGATCCTGCTTTTCCATGCTCCTTAAAATTCATGGGAGGAATTCCCTCCTCTCCTGAGGTTCTGTAGGAATTTGGCCACAGCAGCTGGGATGGGGGGAGGATTTGGGCAGGATGAAACAAAACAGCCCCAGAATTCAGGAAAAACCTTCCCTGGACCCAGCAACTCCACTGGAATTCCAAAGGATCTGCTGGGAGTGGCTCAGTGGAGAAGGATCTGCTGAAAAACTTTGTCCCTGAGGCCGGTGGGATCTTGGGATGGATTGGGAAGAGCATTCCCAGCAGGACATGGAGTGCTGGATCCGGGTCTAGGATCCTCAGGATAAGAGGGAGCTGGAGGGATGGGAAGATGAGGCAGGGATAGGACATGGAATTGTTGGAACAACTCCAGAGGAGGAACCAGGATGATCCAAGGCTGGGAAAATTGGGATTGTCCAGCCTGGAGAAGGGAAAAAGGAAAAAAAATCGAGGGTGACCCAGCTGTGACCTTCCAGAACCTGCAGGAACTCCAGGAATGGCTCCCACTGCCAGAGGGCAGCCATGGGTGGCATCTTGGAATGAGGAATTCCTGCCTGGGCTGGCATTGCCAGAGCAGCTGGGGCTGCCCCTGATCCCTGCAGTGCCCAAGGCCAGGCTGGACACTGGGGCTGGAGCAGCCTGGGACAGTGGGAGGTGTCCCTGCCCTTGGAATGGGATGGGATTGGGATGGGATTTGAGGTCCCTTCCCACCCAGATTCCAGGATTTTTCCATGGGAAGAACATCGGACTCTGGAGGCTGTGGAATCTCCTTCCCTGGAGATATTCCTGATCCAGCCGGACACATCCCTGGGGAACATTCCCAACGAAATCTCCAATGGTTCCTCCCCCATTCCACGGTTGCTCCGAGCTCTCTTTTCCAAGGAACCCTGCCCAAATCCAGGGAGCAGTTCCAGGATCCAGGAGCGGAGCTGCTGCCAAAGTGACACCCAAGGTGGCTCAGCTCCTTCTCCTGGGAATGGCTGGAAAACCGAGGGATGATCTGGGAGTGATCCCATGGCTGTGGCTCAGCCGCTGCCCCAGGGAGCTGCTCCAGGCCAGGAATGCTGGGTGGGAATGAACATGAAATTCCTGGGATGTGCTGTTCCATAGTGTCCCTTCTGCTTGGCAATTCCTTGGATGTTGTTTTCCAGAGCATTCCCTGCCCTTGGATGTGGTTTTCCATAGTGCTCCTTGCCCTTCACAGTTCCTGGGGTGTTGTTTTCCGTCGTATTCCCTACCTTTGACAATTCCTTGGATTTGGTTTTCCATAGTGTTCCTTACCTTTGTCAATTCCTGGAATGTGCTTTTCCGGAGCCCCTTTCACTTGGCAATTCATTGGATGTGGTTTTCCCTAGTGCCCCTGCCCTTGGCAATTCCTGGAATTTGGTTTTCCATAGTATTCCTTGAATGTGGCAATTCCTGGGATGTGGTTTTTCCATGGTACTCCTTTCATTTTGCTATTCCTTGGATTTGGTTTTCCGTAGTTTTCCCTGAACATGGCAACTCCTTGGATTTGGTTTTCCATAATTTTCCCTGCATTTGGCAGTTCCTTGGATGTGGTTTTCCATAGCGTTCCCTACATTTGACAATTCCTTGCATTTGGTTTTCCATAGTATTCCCTGAATGTGGCAATTCCTGAGATGTGTTTTTTCCATGGTATTCCCTACATTTGGCAATTCCTTGGATTTGATTTTCTGTCATTTTCCCTGAACATGGCAAATCGTTGGATGTGGTTTCCATAGTATTCCCTACATCTGACAATTCCTTGTATCTGGTTTTCCATAGCATTCCCTACCTTTGTCAGTTCCTGGGATGTGATTTGCCAGAGTCCCTTCCACTTGGCCATTCCCCGGATGTGAATTTCCATAGTGTCCCTGCCCTTGGAAATTCCCGGGATGTGGTTTTCCATAGTATTCCCTGAACATGATAATTCCTGGGATGTGGTTTTTCCACGGTATTCCCTGCATTTGACAATTCCTTGGATGTGGTTTTCCATAGTGTCCCCTCCTCACGTAGGGAAGAATGGAGGAGGGTTGGATCCAAGGACTGGATGTCCCAATGTCACCCCTGATCCGGCAGCCATTCCCAGGACATTCCAGAGGGAAGATCCTGCTTTCCCACTAGATTTCCTGCCCAGCTCCCCTATTCTGTGTCCTGGGACATTCCAGGCCCAGGGATGGTGCTCAGATCTTCCCAAATATCCCTGTGTCACCTCCCAGCTATTCCCAGAAATCTCAGATAGGCAGGACTGAGGTTTATTTTGGGATCTTCCTGCTGCTCCCAGAACATTCCACGGCTCCATCTAGTGCAGGTTCCCAGATTCCCAAGGAAAAAAGGGCAAGGACGGGATCATTCTCCCAAATTCCCCCTGCTGGCCTCGGCTCCGGGATTTCAAAAAGCTTGGGAAAGGCACATTTTCCATGGCTTTGTCCAGGCTCCCTTTGAACCCGTTCCATGCTGCCGGTTCTTTATTCCCACGGCACATCCCCAATTCCCAAAAATAGCCCAGTTTCCAGCACGACCAACAGCATGGGATGGAATTTCAGTGCCAAATTCCTCCCTTTTGTCCCCATTGGATTCTGCCTCGGGTGGAATCGCTGACGGATTCCGGGCGGAGCTGCCGGAGCCTCTCGGTGCCACTGGAAGAGCATTTTCCATAAAGGAAAATTCGCTCCAGAGGCCAGAAATAAAAAAAGCCCAAATCCTCTCCGGAGCCGTTTGAAAGCTTGGGAAGAGCGGAGGAGGGATTGGGAAGGAGGAATTTTCCCTAAGGACAGGTGAGCACGACGGATCCAGGCTCGGGAAGGAGGCTGGAGCTGGGAATGGAGGGGGGGGATTGTGGCGTGAATGGATTTTAGGATCACGGAATGGCTCGGGCAGGGAAGGCCCTGAAATCATCCCAATCCACCCCTGGCTTGTTCCTGCTTTAACATCCAAATCTTCGCAGCGTCTCCGAGTATTCCCTGAAAAAGCAGGAATTCCTGCTAGACCCTGCTGGGCTCAGTCTGGCACTCGGGAACAGATGTCACCCCTCGGGAAAGCGGGAAGTGTGACGGGAGCCGCGCCCGTGCCGGTGGCACTCGGGTGTCTGGCACGTTGGCGGTGGCGGCGCTTCCGTCACCGGAGCTGCTCGGGAAGGGGCGGGAACAGCTCCCGTGGGAGCCGATCCCACGGGAATGTGGCTGTGGGGAGGCTCTTGAGGAATCGTGGGATGGTTGGGATTGGGGTGAGCTCAAAGCTCATCCCATTCCCAGCCTTGCCATGGGACAGCTTCCACTACCCCAGGGTGCTCCAACCTGGCCTTGGGTGCTTCCAGGGATTTGGGGGGATCCACGGCTTTCCTGGGAATTCCGGCTGGTTCCTCCAGTTTCAGAGCTTCCACTGGAAGTTTCTCCAAGCTTTTTCCAGTGAGGCTTGGAAAGAGGAAAAGTCTTGGGAGCAAAGTGGGGTGGGAGGAACAACCCCAGCCACTTCCCGATTTGTCCCAGAATTTCCAGTCTGGGAATTCTCTTGGAATGTCCTCTTCACTGCTCTCCTCATTTTGGAGGAGAAACTCTCCTCATTTTGGAGGAGGTGGAGATGAGAAACTCATCCCTGGTTCCACTCTTTTCCTTGTTTTCCAGGGGAAGATGGGGAACTTCTACCTGATTCCACTCTTTTCCTTGTTTTCCAGAGACAGCAGATTCATCCCTGACTTTATTTCTCTCCTTGTTTTCTGTGGGAAGACAAGAAATTCATCCCAGATTCCATAGTTCTCCTTGTTTTCCAGGTGGAAGATGAGGAACTCATCCCTGACTTTGCTCTTTTCCTTGTTTTCCATGTGCGGACCAGAAACTCATCCCCGATTCCATTTCTCTCCTTGTTTTCTGGGTGAAAAATGGGAAACTGCTCCCCGACTCCATTCTTTTCCTTGTTTTCCAGCTGGAAACCAGAAACTCATCCCTGACTTTGCTCTTTTACTTGTTTTCCACATGGAGACAAATTCATCCTTGACTCCATTTCTCTCCTGGTTTTCCAAGTGGAGACAAGGAACTCATCCCTGACTCCACTCTTTTTCTTGTTTTCCATGTGGAGACAACAAATTCATTCCTGACTTCAATTCTATCCTAATTTTCCAGGTGAAGACAAAGAACTCATCCCTGACTTTAGTTCTCCTTGTTTCTCAGGGAAAGACAAGAAACTTCTCCCTGATTCCATTATTTTCCTTGTTTTCCAGGTGGAGACCAGAAACTCATCCCTGACTTTGCTCTTTTCCTTGTTTTCTGTGTGGAGATGTGAAGCTTCTCCTTGACTCCAGTTCTCTCCTTGTTTTCCAAAGAATTCATCCCTGACTTTGCCCTTTTCCTTCTTCCAGGGGAAAACAAAAATCTCCTTCCCTGACTTAACTTCTCATTTTCCAGCTGGAGACCAGAAACTCATCCCTGATTCCATTGTTCCCCTTGTTTGCCAGGTGGAGACCAAAGAACTCATCCCTGACTTTAGTTCTCCTTATTTTCCACATGGAAAATGGGAAACTTCTCCCTGACTCCACTCTTTTCCTCGTTGTCCAGCCGGAGACCACAAACTCATCCCCAACTCCTCCGTTTTCCTTGTTTTCCAGGGGAAGACGAGAAGCTGGCGGCGTCCTTGCTGGACGGGAAGTTCCCGCGGAGCACCTCCATGACGGACACGGTCCGGGAAGGCCACGGGATCCCCCCTCCCCCGCAGACCGCCCCTCCCCCGCCCCCCTCCCCCTATTACTTCGACACCGGCCCCCCTCCGTCCTTCTCGCCCCCGCCGCCGCCGGGCCGGGCCTACGACACCATCAGGTCCAGCTTTAAGCCGGGCCTAGAGGCCAAACTGCACGGGCTGCCTCAGGTGCTGAGCGCGGCTGAGATGTACGACCAGGCCAGGGGCTCCATGCCCTACCCCGAGCGGCAGAAGAGGGCCCGCTCCATGATAATCCTCCAGGATTCCTCCCACCTCCCCGTGGAACCCACCGAGATCCCGCGGCCCGGCCCGGCGGCGACGCCCCCGGAGAAGCTCAAGAGGAAAGGCCGGGTCATCGACAACCCCTACGCCAACATGGGCCAGTTCAACGTGAGCCTCTTCGCCCCCACCAAGCCGCAGAGGAAGAAGAGCCCCCTGGTGAAGCAGCTCCAGGTGGAGGATGCCCAGGAGCGGGCGGCCTTGGCCATCACCGGCGGCTACTCCTCCCGGGAGCCGTCGCCCACGCGCCGGGGCCACCGCCTGGACTACCAGCACCACCCCAGCATCGCTCAGGTGGAAGCCGCCGGCCTCCCCTTCGCCACCGCCATCGCCGCCGGCGTCATGAAGGACCGGGACCGGCGGCTGGACGAGAGGAGGAAATCCACGGTGTTCCTGTCGGTGGGAGCCATCGAGGGGCCGGCGCCGGGCGGCAGCGAGATGCCGTCGCTGCAGCAGTCGCGCTCCATCGACGAGCGGCTCCTGGGCAGCCGGGACGTCCTCCTGCCGTCCCCCGTGTCAGCTTTAAAGCCATTAATCAGCAGCTCCTCCTCGACCTTCATCCACCCCCTGACAGGAAAGCCCCTGGATCCCAACTCGCCCCTGGCGCTGGCGCTGGCCGCAAGGGAACGGGCGCTGTCCACTCAAGTCCCATCCCGGTCGCCCACCCCGATCCACAGCCCCGACTCGGACAGAGCCGCGCCCCTGTTTGTGGACATCCAAACCAAAGAACCGGACAGGGGGGACCTGGAGAGCTTGGTGTCCCCCGCCTACTCCCCTGGAGGGAAGGCGGTGATGGCGGCTGACGCCGGCGCTCTGACCCCCACCAAGAGCCCCTGGGGGACTCCGACCACCCTGCGGAAGGAGCCCGAGGTGCGAGCGGAGACGCCGAGCAAGGAGGAGAAGAAACCCGAGGACAAGAAGTCCATGATCATCAGCATCGTGGACACGTCGCAGCAGAAGACCGCCGGCCTCATCATGGTCCACGCCACCAGTAATGGTCAAGATGAGATAGGCCTGGAGATCAAGGAGGAGAGCCCGGCCGTGCCCGAGGTCTGCGCCGAGCCGGTCGAGTCCCCCAAGGTCGAGCCCCAGCCCAGCCCCGTGGGGAAGCCGGTCAGCCCGGCCTCGGAGAAGGCGCTGGGCCAGGGCAGCTCGGAGGAGGAGGTTGAGCCCTACACGGTGACCCTCCCGCCCGCCCAGCTGTCCTCCAGCGACGAGGAGACCCGCGAGGAGCTGGCCAAGATCGGGCTGGTGCCGCCCCCGGATGAATTCGCCAACGGGGTCCTGGTGACCACCCCCGGCACCCCCGTGAGCCACCTGGCTGCGCCCAGCACGCCGTCCCTGCCAGCGGCAGCAGTAGCACCTTCTCCCCCCGGCGCGACACCCTCAGGGAAGCCCTCGGACGCCCCCGCGGCCCCGGAGTCGGCGGCGGACTCGGGAGTGGAAGAGGTGGACACCAGGAGCTCCAGCGACCACCACCTGGAGACCACGAGCACCATCTCCACGGTCTCCAGCATGTCCACGCTGTCCTCGGAGAGCGGCGAGCCCACCGACACCTACACGTCCTTCGCCGACGGCCAAACTTTTCTACTCGAGAAGCCACCAGTGCCTCCAAAGCCCAAACTCAAGTCCCAGCTCAGCAAGGGGCCGGTTACTTTCAGGGACCCACTTTTGAAGCAGTCTTCGGACAGCGAGCTCATCTCCCAGCACCACGCGGCCACGCTGGCGGCCACCAGCGCGGCCCGGCCACGCTACCTCTTTCAGAGAAGGTCCAAGCTATGGGGGGACCCCATGGAGAGCAGGCCCGGCCACGGGGCCGAAGAGGACAAACCAACTGTGATCAGCGAGCTGAGCTCCCGCCTCCAGCAGCTCAACAAGGACACGCGCTCCTTGGGCGAGGAACCGGCCGGCTCCGCCCTGGATCCCGGCAAGAAGTCGCCGGTGGTGGCCGCACGGTAAGAGCCGGGCGTGGCCAGGGTCGGGGACGGGCGGGTGACGCTGCCAAGGAGCCGGATGTGGCTTTGAGGGACACCTCGGAGCTTTGGGAGCTCGGCGGAGGGGCTGGAATGTCAGTGGGAGTTGTGGGATGGGCTCCTGGCGTGCCGTGGCTGTGGCTGCTCCCCCTGCTCTGCCCTTCCTGCTGCTCCGTGTCCTCCCCTCCCCGTGGTGACAATGGCGATGGTGAGGTGACAACAGCAATGCTATGGTGACAATGGCGATGATGAGGTGACAATGGCAATGATATGGTGACGGTGGGGGTGGTGTGATGACAGTGGTGATGGTGTGGTGACAATGGCGATGGTGAGGTGACAGTGATGATGCCATGGTGACAATGACAACGTGAGAATGACAATGCTGTGGTGACAATGCTGTGGTGATAATGACGATGCCATGGTGACAATGCTGTGGTGACAATGACGATGTCCTGATGATGATGCTGTGATGACAATGACGACATGACAATGACGATGCTGTGGTGACAATGACAATGTGGTGACAATGGGGATGCTGTGGTGACAATGACGATGTCCTGAGGATGATGCTGTGGTGACAATGATGCTGTGACAGTGAAAGTGCTGTGGTGACGATGATGATGTGGTGATAATGCGGATGCTGTGGTGACAATGCCGTGGTGATAATGCTGTGGTGACAATGATGATGCCATGGCGACAATGACAATGTCCTGACGATGATGCTGTGATGAGAATGACAATGTCATGACAGTGACAATGCTGTGGTGACCATGATGATGTTGTGGTGACAATGACAAAGGGGTGACACTGGCGATGCAGTGGTGGCAATGATGTGGTGACAATGACGATGCCATGTTGATGATGCTGTGATGATGATGCTATGGTGACAATGACGACATTGTGGTGACGATGACAATGCTATGGTGACAATGACGGCACTGTGGCGACAATGATGATGTTGTGGTGATGATGACGATGCTGCGGTGCAATACTGTGATGACAATGATGATGTGATGACAATGATGACCCCATGGTGACAATGCTGAGATGACAATGCTGTGGTGACAATGTCGAGTCCTGGGTCACCCCCTCCGTGTTCTGTCCTGGCCAAGCACCAAGGATGGGTTTTTCTGGGGCTTTTCCATGTCTGAGGATCTCCAGGTGTTGTCCCACTCAGGAGGTGACAAAGGTGGCCCGTGGCACCCCCTGGACAGAACATGGTGGCACCAACGCCACCCTGGTTCTGCTTCACCCCCCCAACCCTAAAACTATCCCAAACCTTCCAAATGGGAGCCCAAACCCTTAAAAAGCTTGGGAATATCAAATCCCAGCAGGAAATGGCCCAAAATTCCGAGTCTTGTCCTGCCCTTTCAGGCGCAGCCCCACAGAGCGGCCATGAGCCGGTGTCACCAAGTGTCACCTGCTGTCACCTGTGGGTGTCAGGGCTCAGCGAGGTGCCAGGAGCTCTGGATCAGGGGCAGCCCTTCCCATGGGAAAAGCTTTTCCAACCAAACCATGCCAGCCACAACTGCTCCGGCGCATGGCGCTGGCACAGGAGGTGACATTCCAGGTGGTGGCCTTGGGGACAAAGTGTCCAGGAGCATCCTGGGGTCACTCCAGCCTCTCCCAGCAGATCCAAACTGAGAGTACTGGGAGTGGATCCAGGGGTGTCTCCCTGCCCAAGAGTGTGATTCCCTAAGGAGCCAGGTGTCACCCAAGGTCCCTTCCCTCATCCCGAGCTGAGGCCATCTGGGGATCCTCTGGAATCGAGGCTGTGCCCATCTCCAGTGGCGCTGGAATTTTGGGAATTCTGGGCTTTCACAAGCCCTTTTACCAGGATGCCACGCTGGTTTGGGATTCCCTGCTGGGAATCCTCCGGCTCCTGGTGACATCGGAATGTCCCTTTCCATGTCCCCATCCCTTCCATCTGTGTCCATCCAACCTCCCGGTTTTCCCCTGGAGCGATTTCACCGATTTTGAGGATCAGCCTTTTTCCATCCTCTCTTCCTGCTTTCCCTGCAATCCCTGCAATTCCCAGGGCTCTGTGCCCTGCTCATCCAGCCCCTGGAGCCTCCTCTTTTCCTGCACATCCCGTCCTCGCTCCCCACCGGAATCCGGCCCTTCCAGCCATCCCGCAGAGTCCCACATTCACAGTTTTTCTCTTTCGGGAAAGTCATGGCCTTCCACGGCCTCACAAATTTTGGGATGTCAAAGACTTGAAATGTTTCCCAGGGAGTCAGTGGGGAATGGAATTTTTAATGATGGCAGCCGCTCTCCCGCATTGTCCGAGTTCTCCTGGCTTTTTGTATGGAATTGCTGTGAATTCAGGGAATAATGGGAGCACGGTTAGGTAAGAGGCAGTGACCCAGTTTGGGATGTGTTTTCCAGGCTCTGGAATTGTCCAGAGAAAGGAAGTGTCACCTGAATGTCCCTCAAGAGCTGCTGGGAGCCAGAGGTGGCCTGTAATCCCACAGGGATGCAGACAGGGAGGTGGCCTGGAATTCTGCAGGGATGGGGACATTGAGGTGACCTGGAATTCCAAATGGGGACATGGAGGTGTCCTGGAGACCCACAGGAATGGGGACCCTGGAATTCTGTAGGGATGGGGACATTGAGGTGACCTGGAGTCCCTAAAAGGATCCTGAGAGTCCTTGGAATTTCACAAGGAACAGGGACACTGAGGTGACCTGGAGTATCCCAAAAGGACACTGAGGGGTCTTGGAATTCCACAAGGAACAGGGACACGGAGGTGACCTGGAGTTCCACAGGGATAGGGACAGGGAGGTGGCCTGGAGTTCCCAGAGGGGACAATGAGGTGTCCTGGAATCTGGGAATGGGGACACTGAGGTGGCCTTGAGTCCCACAGGGATGGGGACACCGGTGTTCCCATACCTGATCCTTCCCCAGCCCTTCCAGCAGCTCTGAATCCATGGGATTGGCAGAGCAGCTGCCATTCAGGAATCATCCTGCAATTCCTCCATCCCCACATTCATCCTGAATTCCCAGCAATTCCGTGCAAGCTCAGGGAATTCCCTGCTCCAGAGCAGTGCCCAACGCCTTTCCCTGACCGATCCCTGTGGGAATGCTCCCTGGGAAACCCGGGAAGCCCCAATCCATGGATTTTTCCTGAGCTCTAACTCCGGCTCTGTCTCCTCCCAAGCCGGGCGTCCACGGAAGGACCTTTGAGCCGAGGGACTGGGAAAGAGCCCAAGGAATTCTGACAGTGGCAACGTCAGGTCACAGTTCAGGCCACTGATGGTGACAATCCCGGGACCAGGGACACCTGGGACGGTGACAATGGCAGCGGAGCAAGGGGACAACTTCCCTTCATCCGTGGTGGCCCTTGGTGGCCGTGTCCAAGAGCAGCTTCCTCGTGTTTAACCCAAAACCCTGGAATTGTTGAGGCTGGAAAATCCCTCTGATCCCACCGAGCCCAGCCACTCCCAGCGCTGCCCCGTGTCCCCAAGTGCCACATCCACACGGCTTTTAATCCCACCAGGAATGGGGCTTCCACCCCTTCCCTGGGCATCCCATTCCAGCACTTCATCAACTTCTGGGGAAGGAATTTTCCCAAAACTCCAACTTCACCTCGAGGTGACGCCCTCTTGTTCCCTGCCCCGGCTGGGATTCCTGTCCGGGATTCCTGGAGCAGTGGTGGGATCCTGGAAATCCCGGGATCCTGGGAAAACCCTGCTGAGCCGTGGGAGAGGCTCGGGATGTGCCGGGAGCCGCGCGGGGCCGAGCGCGTTCCACGTGTGACATCCGTGTCCCCAATAAAGCTGACGGTGACCGTGACAGGTGTGTGTGTGTCATTGGGGACACGGCCATTCCCAGCATTTCGGGAGCCACATTCCATGCCCGGAGCCAGCTCCGGCTCCGGATTCACTGCTCCAGGCGGCATTCCCGCAAAATTCCCCGAGACATTCCCGTCGCGTGTCCCCGCCCAGCCCTGCCAGGCTCTCACCATCCATAATCCCAATTGGACCCATCTTCCCAACCTCTGGGACTCACCAGGAGCATCCCAAACATCCCAAAAACCCTTTCTTTTCCAAACCAATCACGATTTAACTCCCAGGAGTTTGGGATGTGGAGGGCCCAGGATTTGTCCAGGTCGTTCCCAGGTAGAGCTTTGTATTTTCCTATTTTCCTCTGGAATTTGGAAGGAGGCTCCAAGTCCAAGACTGTGGGAGCGTTGCCCATCCCAAAGGTTTTTCCAGCTAAATCCCAGCCACAGGTTTCCAGCTCTTCCCAGGGTTTTCTTTGGCGTTGATGAATCTCCAAGGCAAACTCCAGGAGAATTCCGAGATTTTGGGGCTCCGGAGCCGGGCCACGGGGAGCTTTTCCAAAGGGATCTTGCTCCTGGGGACTTCAAGAAATTCCCATTGCTCCTGGTTTGGGGCTCTGGGTCCAAGCTCAGGGGAACTTTGCCAAGGACTCCAAGTGATTCTCAAGAGGAATCCCAAATGTCGAGTTTGGGGCTCCAGATCCAAGGTCAAGCTCAGGAAAGTTTTGCCAACCAGTCCTGGCTCCTGGCTCCAGTTTGGGGCTCCATATCCGAGCTCAGGGAAGATTTTCCAGGAGCTTCTAGCTCCTCAGAAATTCCAGGAACATCCCAAAAGTCCCATTTTGAGGCTCTGGATCCAGACTTGGGGGAGCTTTTCCAAGGAGTTCTGGGGACTCCCAGGAACATCCCAAATATCCCAGTTTGGAGCTCCAGATCCCAGCTCAATGGAGCTTTTCAAATGGCCCCTCAGAAGTTCCAGGAACATCCCAAATGTCCTGTTTTGGGGCTCTGGACCCAGATTCAGGGGAAGTTCTGGCCCCTGGGGACTTCCAGGGGCATCCCAAATATCCCAGTTTGGGGCTCCAGGTGAGGCAGGGCTTTGCCAAAGGGTCCTGGTTTCCACTGATTCCTGGGAGCATCCCAAGAGTCCCAGTTTGGAGCTCTGGATCTGAGCTCAGGGAAGATTTTCCAAGGGCTTCTGGCTGCTCAGAACTTCCGGGAACATCCCAAATGTCCCAGTTTGGGGCTCTGGATCCCAGCTCAATGGCCTTTTCCAACAGCTCCTCAGAACTTCCAGGAACATCCCAAATGTTCCATTTTGGGGTTCTGGATCCAGGTTCCGGGGAGCTTTTCCAAGGAGGTCTGGCCCCTGGGGACTCCCAGGAGCATCCCAAGTTTCCCAGTTTGGAGCTCTGGATCCAAAGAGAAACTTTTCCAAGGGTTTTTTATGTCTTTGCTCGTGCCTTTGTTTCTCTTTAACCCAAAAAAGGCTCCTGGGAAGCGGAACTCGAGCTTCCAAAGGGAGCGTTTCCGGTGCTGCTCTGCAATTCCATGAATTCCTTTGTATTCCCACAGATCTGAGAGAGAAGGAGAAGAAACTTGAGCCCTTTGGGGTTTTAGTTCCTTTTAGGGTAAAGCTGCCTCTTTTTCTCCGATCCTGAATGAATTCCGTGTCCCGGGAGTGGTGTCACATCCCAGCAAAAGCTTGGAAAAACACCCCCCTGTTTCCTTGTAGGCTTGGGGACTCTTCCCGGGGAAATTCCCACGGGAAGCAGGGATTTGGGATGAAAATCGAGGGAATTGGCTGTGGGGAAGGGAAGGAAAAGGGGGATTGGGATCGCTGAGTGAGGGAGAGTGGGAATAGGGGGGATTTGTGTGGCAGGGAGGGGTGGGGACGAGGCGGCCACTTTTGGAGAGGAGGTGGCCAAATTTAGAGAGGAGGTGGCAAGGATTGGGAAGGAGTGGCTGGGATTGGGAAGGAGATGGCCAGGATTGGGAAGGAGGTGCCCCCCTCCCACCACATCACCAGGACTGTGGAGGTGGCCAGGACTGGGAAGGAGGTGGCAAAGTTTGGGAATGAAGTGGCCAGGATTGCTTGGGATGGAAGTTCCAGGATTGAGATGGAGGTGACCATGATTGGGAATGAGGTGACCAGGATTTGGATGGAGGTGACCAGGATTTGGATGGAGGTGACCAGGATTGGGATGGAGATTCCAGGACTGGGATGGAGGTGGCCAGGACTGGGATGGAGGTGGCCAGGGTTGAGATGGAGATTCCAGGATTGGGATAGAGATTCCAGGATTGGAGTGGAGATTCCATTATTGGAGTGGAGATGACCAGGACTGGGATGGAGGTGACGAGGATGTGGAATGAGGTGACCAGGATTGGGATGGAAATTCCAGGATTGGGATGGAGATTCCAGGACTGGGATGGAGGTGGCCAGGATTGGGATGGAGATGACCAGGATTGGGATGGAGATGACCAGGATTGGGATGGAGATGACCAGGATTGGGATGGAGGTGGCCAGGATTGGGATGGAGGTGGCCAGGATTGGGATGGAGATGACCAGGATTGGTAATGAGGTGACCAGGATTGGGATGGAGGTGACCAGGATTGGGATGGAGGTGACCAGGATTGGGATGGAGGTGGCCACGCTGCCGACGGCCACAACCCCTGTGTTCTCCACCCTCCCTCCCACTGGAATCCTCCATGGATTCCACTTCCCATGGGAAGAGGCTGCTGCAGGGGTCCCCAGGCACAGTGGGATCCCCTTGATCCCTTCCCCTCTGGGTTTCCATGGAATTTCCCCAGGTTCTCAAAGGCTGGGGATCTTTGAGGTCCTCAGGGAGGCTGAGCTGTGGAAAATCGGGAATTCTGGAGGCCTGCACTGAGAGGACCCTCCCAGCCCTTGATCCCAGAGGATTCGGAGGTGCTGCAGGATCTGGGAAGGGTTTGATGCCTACAAGGAGACAGGGTCCCCCCAGCACGTGTCCTGTCCCGGTGTCACCGTGTCCCCACGTCACCGCTCCGCTGGCTTCTCCCATCCCAGCATCACCCATCACGCTCATCCCAAGGAAACGGGCTTTTGGGGAATTCGGGAAGAGCAGTGGGGCTGCCTGGAGCTCCAAGGGATGAGCTCCAGGTCCTGAGGGAGCCTCAGAGTAGGAAGAGTGGAATTGTCCCCATGTTCCCGTTAAACTGGGCTTTGTCACCTTTTCCTTGAGGTGGGAATCGTGGGAAAGGGGATTTTCCTTGGAGAAATCCAGAGGGATCCATTCCAGGTGGAGTTCAGGGAAGGAGGGAGCTCCGGATGTTCTGCAGGATCTCTCACGGGAAGAGATTGCCTTGGGAAGGCCCAGGGGCAACACTCGAGGAATTGGGAATTTTCCTACGGATTCCAGCCCAGAATTCCCTTTTCCTGCTGGGATCAGAGAAGGAAAAAAGGGAATTTTAGTTACAACATCCCTGATCCTGCCAGAGCTCCCTGCTGGAGCTTCCCGGGATTGCTCTGGATTGTCCCTGCTCCGGGACAGAGCTCATGGATAAATCCCAATCCCAAAACCGCTCCGGACAAATCCCTGCTGGAGCCTGAGACCCCCTTGGGTCTCCTCCCCATCCCTGCTCCGGCCTGGGCCCCTTGGGATGTTTTTCCCAAGGGATAACCATGCGTCCTTCCCAAAAATTCCCAAATCCACATTCCCAAATGTTCCCAGACTCTGCTCCAATGGCAGCTCCCAACTTTTGGCATTCCCGAGGTGTCCCTGCTCCCGGCACAGCTCTGGCATTTCCTGCCTGTTCCATTGCAGAAAGGGTTAAAATTGGGAATAATCCAGGGGTTTGGGGGCGTTTGGAGCCAACATTCCAAACCTGGAAGCTCCTGGTCCATATCCAGGTGGGATGAGGCCATTCCCTCCTTCCTGACAGCACAGCCCAGGGATCCCGGGCAACTTCCACAGGTTATTCCCTCTGGGAAGCACCGAATCCCCGGGAACATCCCGTGGCCTTTGGGGGTGGCTGATGGCACCGTCACTGTCACCAGCCCCGGGGGGACATGGAAAAACTTGGGAATTTTGTGTCGGCTGCTCGGTGTTGTTTTGGCTGTGGGGCATTTTTCTCATGCGTTTGTTGTTTCCTTCCTTTCCCAAATCCCTGCCTTGCCCAAATCCCTCTTTCTGATATCCCTGCCTTTCCCAAATCCACCCTCCTCCCCAAATTTCTCTCCTTCCCAAATCCCTGCATTTCCCATTTGCCTGTTTTCCCCAAATTCCTCTTTCCCATTTCCCTGCCTTTCCCAAATTCTTCTTTCCCAAATTCCTACCCTTCCTAAATCCCTGCATTTCCCACTTCCCTGCCTTTCCCAAATTCCTCTTTCCCATTTTCCTGCCTTTCCCAAATCCCTGGCCCTCCCCAAATCCCTGCCTTTCCCGAATTCCTCTCTTTCCAAATCCCCGCTCCTTCCCAAATCCCTGCCCTTCCTAAATCCCCGCATTTCCCATTTCCCTGCCTTTCCCATTTGCCTGTCTTTCCCAAATTTCTCTCTTTCCCAAATCCCTGGCCCTTTCCCGAATCCCTCCCCGCTGTTCCCTCTTTTCCCAGCCCTCCCAGCAGCTCTGTCGCTGTCCAACCCTCCAGGCTTTGGCTGAATCCATGCAATTCCAACCGCCCCATTCCCGGCTGGCCACGCCCTCACCCATCCCACGGGAACCATCCCGATCTGCCCCCCAATTCCCACCCCCTCCATTCCCCCATTCCCAATCCCCAACTCTCCCCAAACCCACCCGGGGGTCTCCACTCAGGGAACACCAAGGCCGGATCGATTCCCGCGGTTCTCCCGGCCCCGAATCCCTCGGGATCGACGTCCGGTGGCTTCTTTTTCCGTGTGGCGCTTCCCGGACCGGAGCTAACATTTCTCTCATTGCCTCTTTTCCTGCTTCCATGTGCATGTCCCGCTGCTCTGTCCTAGATCCGCCTCTGGCCTCCGGAGGGTGGGCGAGTTGTGTAAGTGAGCACGTTCCCATTCCATAGCTCCATCCCACCGGGAATGTCCCATTCCTCACCTGTCTCTCCCTCGTCCCCGTTGCCGCCGGCGTTCCCGATGTTCCGGAGGGAGCGGCGCCGGCCCCGGGATGTGCGCGTCCCTCGGGAGCATGGCCCTGTCCCTGTGCTGTGGTGGCGTGTCCGGCTCTTCCCGCTGGTGTTCCTGCTGAGGAAATTCCCGTCGGGATCCCGGGGGATTGGGGCTGTGGGCTGGGGAGATCCTGGAGCGGCTCAGTCCTCCAGGAAGGGTGGGAGAGACAGCAGGAAAAGTGGGAAAAGAGAAGGACACCAGGAAAGGTGGGAGAGACCCCAGGAAAAGTGGGGAAAGGATCCCAGAGAAGGTGGGAAAAACACCAGGAAAGGTGGGAAAGACCACAGAAAGAATAGGGAAAGACACCAGGAAAGGTGGGAAAGATCTCAAGGATGTTGGAAGAGACTCCAGGAAAAGTGGGAGAGATCCCTGATAAGGTGGGAGAGACCCCAGGAAAGGTGGGAAAAGGATCCCAGGAGAAGTGGGAGAGATTCTAAGAAAGGTGGAAAAGACCCCAGAAGGATGGAAAAGATCCCAGGAAGGGTGGGAAAGACACCAGGAAGTGGGAAAAGAGAAGGACACCAGGAAAGGTGGGAGAGACACCAGGAAAAGTAGGAAAAGGATCCCAGAAAAGGTGGGAAAAACACGAGGAAAGGTGAGAGAGGACCCCAGGAAGGGTGAGAGAGGTCTCAAGATGTTGGAAGAGACTCCAAGAAAAGTGGGAGAGATCCCAGATAAGGTGGGAGAGACCCCAGGAAAGGTGGGAAAACGATCTCAGGAAAGGTGGGAGAGGTCTCCAGGATGTTGGAAGAGACTCCAAGAAAAGTGGGAGATCCCACATAACGTGGGAGAAACCCCAGGAAAGGTGAGAAAGGATCCCAGGAAAGGTGAGAGAGATCCCAGGAAGGAGGAAAGGACCCCAGAAAAAGTGGGAAAGACTCCAGGAATGATGGGAGAGAATCTGGGAAAGGTGGAGAATACCCTGGGAAGGACTCTGGGGAAGGGGGCAGAGCATCCCCATTCCAATCCCAGCAAACCATGGATGCACCAGGAGCCATCTGTGGTTCCCCAGGGTGGGGGCTCCCAGGTGCCCCTCTGGAGCAATCATTCCATGAGGCAGAGGAGGGAGCTGCTGGGATCCTGCTCCATCCCAATCCCCCGGGGAAGCCACCCGAGGCCGCAGCAGGAAAACCGGGATCCAGGGGTTCCCCTGCTGCCAGCAATGACTCCGGGATATCCCAGAGGCTTTCAGAAGGACTCCCCAGGCTGGGATGGGACAGCAGCGGGATCCCGGGAAAAGCTGTTCCCACTCCAGCTCCCTTGGGCTGGAAGGGGCGACCCATGGGATGGGGAGGGCCGGAGAATTCCCCCTGGGAATTTCCCAGCGTGCATGGCCGGCTCTGTGCTCCTGGTTGTGCTTCCTGCGTGTTGTCCCCGTGTCCCGTCCTCGTGTCCCGTCCCGTGTGCGGAGCTCCGGCTCCATCCGTGTCCCGGCTCCCGGAGCCGTTCCCGGTTGATTTTTCCTTGTCCTTTTCTGCCAAGCGCTGAATTCCCGAGGCCGCGGCCCCGTCCCGGGAGAGCGGCGCCGGATCCCGACGCTCCGGGAATGCCGGGGGCCGCGTTCCCACATTCCCGACGGCTGCTGGATGCCATTCCCGGGGATTTGCTCCGCTCCCGGGTGGGGCAGGGGCGCGGGATGCTCGGGAGCTCCCGGCCCGCTCCAGATCTTTCCAGGAACGCCCGGAGCGGGGTCGTTCCGGAGGGTCCTCTCGGCCACGGGGGGCTCATCCCACGGGATCCGGCCGTGGATTCGTTCCCCCAATCCTGGCACTGGTGTCATGGAAATTTGGGATATTTGGGGGACACCAAGGGGGAACCGTCCCCTGTGTTGGCACTGGGGGCACTTGGATCATCCTATGGATCATTCCAGGACTCATCCCTAGGCTCACCCTAGGGCTTATCCCAAGATTCTTTCCAATGCTCTTCCCTGGGCTCACCCCAAGGTTCCTCCCTGGGCTCATCCCAAGGTTCATCCCAGGTCTCCTCCTGGGGTTTATCCCAAGATTCCACCCAGTGTCTTTCCTGGACTCATCCCAAGATTCCTCCCTGGGCTCATCCCAGAGCTCATCCCGAGGTTTATCCCAAGATTGCTCCCAGTGCTCTTCCCTGGGCTCATCCTGAGGTTCATCCTGAGGTTCCTCCTAGGGCTCATCTCTGTATCCCAAGATTCCTCCCAGGCTCATCCCAAAGCTCATCCCAAGCTTCCTCCCAGGGCTCATCCCGAGGTTCATCCCGCAGCTCCCGGGTTCAGGACAGCAGGAATTCCACGTCCTGCTCCCACATCTGCTCCTGGATCCTTTGGGATGGCCACGTCCCATCCACCGGAGTGACCGGGATCAGGAAAACTTCGGACAGTGTTTGGTCCTTGCCCAGAATCCCTGCCCAGCTCCCAGTATCCCTGTCCACTTCCCAGTACACCTGCCCTGCTCCCAGTATCCCTGTCCAGTTCCCAGTATCCCTGCCCGGCTCCCAGTATCCCTGTCCACTTCCCCGTATCCATGCCCTGCTCCCAGTATCCCTGTCCACTTCCCAGTATCCCTGCCCGGTTCCCAGAATCCCTGCCCAGCTCCAGGGGTAGGGTCAGGGTGAGGATTGGGATCAGGATCAGGGTTGGGATTGGGGTCAGGATCAGAGTTAGGGTTGGGATCAGGGTCTGGGTCAAGGTTAGGATTAGGATTGGGATCGGGATGCAGATCAGGGTTAGGATTACCTGGGAATTGGGATCAGGATTAGGGTCAGGTTTAGGCTCAGGGTTAAAGTTAGGGTCAGTTTTAGGGTTAGGACCAGGATCAAAATCAGGATCAGGGTTGAGGTGGATTTAGAGTCAAGGTTAGGATCAGGTTTAGGGTCATGGTTAGGATCAGGGTTAAGGTTAAGCTTAGGGTCAGATCCAGGGTTAGGATCAGGGTCAGGGTTAGGATCAGGATTAGGGCCAGAGTCAAGGCTGGGATCAGGATCACGGTCGGTCTCAGGGTCAGGATCAGGATTAAGATCAGGATTAGGATTAGGGTTAGGCTCGGGGTTAGGGCTATGTTTGGGATCAGCATTGGAGGAAGGTCCATAGAAGAGAAGGAAGATCCTTAGGATCCATTGGAAGGAAGATCTCGCAGGAAGATCCACGGGAGGGTCAAAGGAAGATCCGTAGAAAGGTTGGAACAAGGTCCTTGGGAATGTTGGAAAAACCTCCACTGAAATGTTGGAGAAAACCCCTCAGGAAGGTCGGAGGAGATCTGTAGGAGGTCAGAGGAAGATCCACAAGGAGGTCAGGAAATGTCCATAGGAAATTCAGGAAGATCCATAGGAAAGTTGGATGGAAGATCCATAGGAAGATTGGAAAAACATCCATATGGAGACTGGGAGGTTTGAGGAAGATCCATAGGAAGGTTGGGAACAGGTCCACACCAAGGCTGGAGGTGCTCACAGCCCCTTTGGAAACTGCCATGGGAATTGTGGGAGACAATTCCAACGATTTGAGGCCCACCATGGAACACCGGAGCAGCCGCACGGGAGCCTCACCAAGGAACAGGGAATGATCCAAACGATCCCAGGAACAGCTCCAGTGATCCCCAGATTCAAACAATCCCAGGAGTGATCCCCACCATCCTAGGAATGATCCAAATGATCCCAGGAGTGATCCCAGGAATGATCCCAGCCATGCCAGGAACGATCCAAACAATCCCAGGAACGATTCCAGCCATGCCAGGAACGATCCAAACGATCCCAGGAATGATCCGAATAATTGCAGAAAAGATCCCAACGATCCCAGGAACAATCCGAGAAATCCCAGGACATCCAGCTTTTCCCTGTCAGAGCTTCAAAAGGTGATTCCTTCTCTGCTGTGCCAGGGAAGCAGAAAAATGGGAGTTAGCAGGAATGTGGCTCAAAAATGGGAATTATCAGGTACACGGCTCATCCTGCAGATCTTCAGCCACGTTCAGCTCATCCCTTCAGAGCTATGGATTCATGGGATCCTCGGAGTTCATCAGCATTCCCAAAACCAGGAGGTGGCAATCGAGGCAGTGGTGGATCCCAGCAGCATTCCAGAGTGTCCTGGTTCTCCAGGAGGGAGCTGAGATGGGAGGCTGAGCAGGGAAACTGAGGCACCGGGATGAAGGAAGTTTTATGGGATAGTTCTGAGTGAGGACAAGTGGAGTGGCAGGGATGGGATGGGATGGGATCAAAACCCATCCAGGGTCACCTCCACTGTCCCAGGCTGCTCCAGCCCCAGTGCCCAGCCTGGCCTTGGGCACTGCAGGGATCAGGGGCAGCCCCAGCTGCTCTGGCAATGCCAGCCCAGGCAGGAATTCCTCATTGCCAAGATGCCACCCATGGCTGCCCTCTGGCAGTGGGAGCCATTCCCTGGGTGCTGTCCCTGCAGGCCTTGTCCCCAGCCCCTCTGCAGCTCTGCTGGAGCCCCTGCAGGCCCTGCCAGGGGCTCTGAGCTCTCCCTGGAGCCTTCCCTGCTCCAGGGGAACATTCCCAGCTCTCCCAGCCTCTCCAGAGCACAGGACTCTGATTTTCTAGGATTCACCCAGGTGTCAGATCCCTTTCCTTTCCCATTCCCTGTCCATCCCACGGGGACAATGGCAGGATGGGGACAATGCCAAGGGGACAGCAGCGCTTTGAGGAGCTTTGTCCCCATCCAAGATTCCCACGGTGGCACAGCCAGGGGGTCCCACATGTCCCAGTGCCGAGGGGACACCGGCCCGGCCACCCCTGGGCTCCTCACGCCACCCTGGCCACCAGGTGACCTCACCAGGGGTGTCCAGAGGGTCCCTCCATCCCGGGAAAATGCTGGAAAGTTCCCTCTTATCCCAGCTTTTCTCCGCTGGGTCGCTCCCGTTCCATGTGGGATCAGCACGGGGTGGGGGGGACGGGGCAGGACGGGGCACAGGGTCCTTGTCCCCAGGGTTTGGGACACTTCGGGGGCGCAGAGCCGTGCCAGGAGGGCAGGACCGGCCGGGAACCCCCACCCTGGTGGCGCTGCCGGAATCTTTGGGACATCCCCAGCGGGATATCCCTCCCGAGCCGCGTCCCCCCGCCCCGAACCTCCCCGAACCCCGCTGGATTCGCGCCCCCGTTCCCAAACCCGGCCTCACCCCTTCCCTCTCCTCTCTTTTCTCCCCCCGCCTCCCCGCTCTCTCCGCAGACTTTTCAGTAGTTTAGGAGAGCTCAGCACCATTTCCCAGCGCAGCTCCGGCACCACCTTCACCGTGCGGCCCGGCAGCCGCTACCCCCGTCACCCGCCGCACGCCCAGCCCCGTCAAACCCGCGGCGCTGGAGCGCCCCGAGCCCCTCAGCACCGTCCGGCCCTACGGCCTGACGCCCCCCACCATCCTCAAGTCCTCCAGCCTCTCCATCCCGCACGAGCCCAAGGAGGTGCGGTTCGTGGTGCGCAGCGTCAGCGCCCGCAGCCGCTCCCCGTCGCCGTCGCCGTCGCCGGGGCCGCCGCTGCACACGCTGCACCCGCCGCGGCCCTTCATGCAGAAGCCGCTGCACCTGTGGAACAAGTACGACGTGGGGGACTGGCTGGAGAGCATCAACCTGGTGGAGCACCGGGACAAGTTCGAGGACCACGAGATCGAGGGCACGCACCTGCCCGCCCTGACCAAGGAGGACTTCGTGGAGTTGGGGGTGACCCGCGTGGGGCACCGCATGAACATCGAGCGGGCGCTCAAGCAGCTGGTGGACAGCTGACCGCGCCCGGAGCCGCCGTGGGAAGGGCGGGGCGGAATTCCCAAGCCAAGAAAACCCACTCGGATTCTCCTTCTCCTTCTCCGAGCGCTGCACTGAGGGCGCGGGGCCGCCGACCCCCCATCCCCGGCTCCCGCCCGCTCCCGCCCCGGCCCCGCGCCGCCGCCTCCGGCCCAGGAATGTTGCATGAAATTCCTCCTCGTTCCCGCTCTCCCGGAGGGCCCGGCCTGTAAATCGCTCCGTGCGCCCCGCCCGGGTGGCACCGGCCACGCGCGCGGTGGTGGCACCTCGGCGGCGACGCGGCCTGGAGCCCCAGAGCGGGCGGGTGGCACCTGCGGGGGTGGCACCTCCCGGGTCGCCCTGCCGCGCTCACAGGTGGCCCCAGGTGCTGACGAGTCCCAGATGTTCCTGCCGGGAGGTGGCCCCAGGTCCCGACACCCCCCAGATGTCCCCGACGGTGTCACTCGCAGCTGTCCCTGCCCGGCTTGGAGGTGGCCCCAAGGTCCTGGACCCCCCCGGGTGTCCCTGCCAGGGGGTGGCACCGGGTCCTGAACCCCTCCAAGTGTCCCCGGCAGGGTCAGAATTGTCCCTGTCGGGGGGTGGCCCCAGGTCCTGCCCCCTCCCAAGGGTGTCCCTATCGGGGGGTGGCCCTGGGTCCTGAGCCCCCCCAGGTGTCCCTGCCAGGAGGTGGCCCCGGGTCCCCCCCAGGTGTCCCCATCGGGCTCGGAGGCGGCGGCTCCAGCGGGGCCATCCCGGCGGCGCTCCCGGAGAAAGGAAGGAAGGATGAAGGATGAAGGAAAGAAGGGAGGAAGGAAAGGAGGAAGGAAAGAAGGAAGGAAGGGCCGGGAAGGCTCCAGCGGCGGCCGTGCCACCCCGAGCCGTGCCAGGCCGTGCCAGAAGAGCCCCCCCCGCCAGGCGGACCCCCCCGGACTCTGAGCTGCTGCCCCGGCCGGGTGAGAGGGAGCGAGGAGCGCATGGATCGAAGCATGTTTGGGAATGTCGGGAGGCTGGGGGGGACGAATCCCGCAGCAAAAAAACGAAAAACAAAAAAAAAAAAAAAATCGCTTTGGCAACGTTTAGAGGGGAGGGGGCGGGGGGTGGGAAAGGTTTGATTTCCTCTGGGCTTGGGGTCTTGTTTTTTCCAAAAGGGGGGAAAAGCGTTGATGGGAAATTATTTAATCTCCGTGCATTTATCTAGAGAGCAGCTGATAAGCCCCACGAGATAACGAATTACAGGATCCTCCCCCCTCCCCACACACCCCTTCCGCCCCCCCCCCACCCCCCAAAATCCTGCTCATCCCTCGTTTTGCATCTTTTTAAGCAGCTCTATATTTGGAAAGAGAGAATATCTATATATCTATATCTCCAGAGCTATAGCCACCTGATTTTTGTTAGGATTTTCCTAAAAGAATTCCTATCTCTGGACTGGAGGAGACGCTCCCGGCACGCCCGTGGCTCACGGGAGTTTTTAAGCGACTGAATGAATGTGAAAAAGTCTTTTTAAACACACCACAAAAACCCCTAAAATCCCCCTCCCCACCAACCCGAAACAGCTCCTTTCAGACGCTCTGGATTTGTGAAAATTCAGAGAAATCACAAAAACACACACACACACACAAAAAAAACAACCACAAAAACACAAACTTGCGTTTTGGGACACACCGAGTCTTCCAGGCACGCAGCAGGGAGGTGTCCCCGATTTTGGGGGTCCCAGGGCTGGTGGTGGCCGTGGGGACGATGCCCGGGGCAGGGGACGCTCCCCGTGGTGTCCCCAGCGCCACCCGCGTGTCCCCCGGGCGGGGGCGGCCCGGCTGGCCGGGAGGGGAGGGCTCGGTGCTCCCAAAAGCCGAGCGAGGCCCCCAGGAAGGCATTAACAAAACTCTTCTGGTGCTAAGAGGGGAGGACAGGGAGCTCCGTCCTGACCCTCAACATCTCCGAACCTTTCCGACCTTGCCAGGGAAAAGGGCCCGGAGCTCCCCCGGGGTGTCCCCAGGATGTCCCCTGTCCTGTGTCAGGGTACCGGGACCTCCCCGGGATGTCCCCTGCCCTGTTTCGGGCACCGGGATGTCCCCGGGATGTCCCCTGCCCTGTTTCGGGCACCGGGATGTCCTCAGGTTGTCCCTGTCCTGTGTCAGGGTACCGGGACCTCCCCGGGATGTCCCCTGCCCTGTTTTGGGCACCGGGACCTCCCTGAGATGTCCCCTGCCCTGTTTCGGGCACCGGGATGTCCCCAGGTTGTCCCTGCCCTCTGTTGGGGCACCGGGCTGTCCCCAGGAGGGTCCCCGGTGCCATCTCCTTGTCCCCGAGCCCTCATCCCCGTGGCGACCCCCGCCGTTCTGTCCCCGTGCCCGGCTGCCACCCCGCTGTCCCAGCCGGGGACGGGAAAGGGCCCGGTGGGCGACGAGCCGGGAAAAAATATCCCGGGAAAAAAACAAAAACAAGCCGGGAATGGCGGGCTCGGTGAGCCCGGCACGTCCCGGCCCCTCCCCTGCGCCACCGCGGTGCCACCGCGCCCGCCCGGTGTCCCCCGCCCAGCTCAGGTCCTGCCCTCGGCCGTGTCCCCGCAGCCCCCGCCAAGGTCCCGTCCCCGTCCTCTCCCCCGCCAATCAGCGCCCGTGTCCCCAGATCTGCCCTGCCAGCCCCGCGGTGTCACCCAGTGTCACCCAGTGTCACCCTCGGTCCCCAAATCCTCTGTGCCAGCCCCACCCACGGTCACCTCCCCGCAATCCGCCCTCTAAACCCAGCCCCGCCCTGCGCCCTCCCACCGGGACCCAAAACCCAGTGTCACCCTTACCCCCAAATTCACCTCACCTGTGCCCCCAAACCCATCCCACCCTTACCCCCAAATTCACCTCACCTGTGCCCCCAAACCCATCCCACCCTTACCCCCAAATTCACCTCACCCGTGCCCCCAAATCCGTCCAACCCTTATCCACCAAATCCAGCCCACCTGTGCCCCCCAAGTCTATCCCACCTGTGCCCCCAAATCCGTCCAACCCTTATCCACCAAATCCAGCCCCACCCTCTGCAATCTCCCCCAAATCCATCCCACCCTTACCCAAAATCCATCCCACCCTTGTCCCCCAAATTCACCTCACCTGTGCCCCCAAATTCATCCCACCCACGTCCCCAAAATCCATCCGACCCTTATCCACCAAATTCACCTCACCTGTGGCCCCAAATCCAGCCCGACCCTGTGCAATCTTCCCCAAAATCCATCCCACCCTTATCCCCCAAATCCATCCCACCTGTGTCCCTAAATCCATCCCACCCTTATCGACCAAACCTGCGCCCCCAAGTCCAGCTCTACCCTGTGCAATCTCCCCCAAATCCATCCCACCTGTATCCCCCAAATCCATCCTACCCTTATCCCCCAAATCCATCCCCACTCCCCTCGCCCGGCCGGTGCCACCCTCGCTCTGTGTCCCCGCTGTGTCCGGCATTCCTGGGACACTCCGGGCACAGGAACAGGCTGGCAGCTCCCACCCCAAATCCCACCCCAAATCCCAACCCATCCCAGATCCCACTCCAAATCCCACCCAAAATCTGACATCCCGTCCCAGATCCCAACCCCAGCTCCCATCCCATCCCAATCTCATCCTAGCCAATGCCGTGCCACCCTCCTGTGCCTCTCCCCTGCCCCCTCCGCTCCCTGTCCCCTCTGTCCCCGTGTCCCTCCGCCACCTCCCGGTGCTGTCCCGAGCCGCTCCGCGCATCCCGGGGCGCTCCCGGCCCCTCCGCATCCCGCCGGGAATGTCGCACGGTGGAATGTCGCACGCGGGAATGTCGCACGGCGGAATGTCGCGTGCCGGAATGTCGCACGGCGGAATGTCGCACGGCGGAATGTCGCACGGCGGAATGTCGCACGGCGGAATGTCGCACGCGGGAATGTCGCACGGTGGAATGTCGCACGGCGGAATGTCGCGTGCCGGAATGTCGCACGTGGAAATGTCGCACACGGGAATGTCGCGTTCCGGCATGTCGCACGGCGGAATGTCGCGTTCCGGCATGTCGCACGGTCGAATGTCGCATGGCGGGCGGAGCACGTCCCGGTGCCATGGCGCCGCTGTGGGATTGGGAAATTCCCGGGAATTCCTCTGCCTGTCCCTTCCCGGGGCCGCTCCCCTGGGGGATCCCGGTGGGGACGCGCCCGTGGCTGCCCACCCTGCCTGGCACTGCCCACCCTGGCTGCCCACCCTGCCTGGCACTGCCCACCCTGCCTGGCACTGCCCACCCTGCCTGGCACTGATTGCCCTGACCACCCTGCCTGGCACTGCCCACCCTGCCTGGCCACCCAGCCTGGCACTGACTGCTCTGACCACCCAGCTTGGCACTGCCCACCCTGCCTGGCACTGACTGCCCTGCCTGACCATCCTGGCTACCCCTGCCCAGCACTGGCCACTCTGCCTGTCATTAACCACTCTCTCTGACCACCCCAGCCTGGCACTGACTGCCCTGACCACCCCGCCAGACACTGACCACTCTCTCTGACCACCCGTGCCAGGCACCGACCACCCTGCCTGGCCACCCCTGCCTGGCATTGACCACTCTGCTTGGCCGCCCCTGACCATCCTGCCTGGCACTGCCCGACCACCCCGACCACCCCAGCCTGGCACTGGCTGCCTTGCCTGACCACCCCTGCCTGGCACTGACCACTCTGCTTGGCCGCCCCGACCGCTCTGCCTGTCATTGACCACTCTGTCTGACCCCCTGACCACCCCAGGCTGGCACCGACCACTCTGCCTGGCACTGACTGCTTCGCCTGACCACCCTGCCTGGCACTGCCCACCCTTGCCTGGCACTGCCCATCCTGCCCGACCACCCTTGCCTGCCCACCCTGCCTGTCCCTCCCCGTCCCTCTCCCCTGTCCCTCCCCATCCCCGCAGCCCCGGCAGCCCCCGGCGCTCTCGGTGTCCCCTGGGTGGCACCGCTGTCCCGGTGTCCCCTCGCGGAGCCCCCCCGGTGTCCCCTGAGGCTCGGGGGCTCCGCAGGCGCCACGGGCGCGGGTGGCAGTGACAGTGGTGGCCTGAGCGCGGGCAGCCCGGCGCGTCCCGCCGGGTGTCCCGGGTCTCCGCCCCTTCCGCAGCTGTTTGTCGGGGCCACACCGAGACGGAGACCCCCGCCCGCGGCCGCCTCTCGCCGCGAGAGGCCGAACCCGCGGAGCGCAACCGCTCCGCTCAAGCTCGCTCTGGGACCGGAGAGCTGTGCGCCTTCTCGCCATTTCGGAGGAGCCTTCCCCTCCCTCCTCCTCCTCCTCCTCCTCCTCCTCCTCCGCGCCCCCCGAGGGCGGAAATGGCGGTGCCCGCTCCGCGCCCGCGGAGCCGCGGCCGTGCCCGGCCCGCACCCGCAGCTCCCGCTGAAGCAGCTGCAGCCGTACCTGTGTTGGCGAACACTGAGTGTCACCCGCGCCGCTCGCGGGGACACCACGGCTCGTCCCAGTCAGGCCCCACGCCAGAGAAGGCGACTTCCACCCGCGCTGCCCGTCCCGAGAGCGCCCGGCGCTGCCACCGAGCTGCCCCGTGTGTCCCCGCAGCCTCCTCGTCCTGCTGTCCCTGTCCCCTGTCCCGTTTTTCCCTGCTCCGTTTATCCCTGTTCCCTGCGCCAGGCATCCCTGTCCCCTTGTCCCGTTTATGTGCCAGGCATCCCTGTTCCCTGTGCCAGACATCCCTGTCCCCTGTGCCAGGCATCCCTGTCCTCTGTGCCAGGCATCCCTGTCCCCTTGTCCCGTTTATCCCTGTCCCCTGTGCCAGGCATCCCTGTCCCCTTGTCCCGTTTATGTGCCAGGCATCCCTGTTCCCTGTGCCAGGCACCCCTGTCCCCTTGTCCCGTTTATCCGTCTCTCTCCCCACTAATCCTTCGTCTCCTGTGTCACTCATCCTGTCCTCTGTGCCACTCATCTCTGTCCCTTTGTCCCGTTTATCCCTGTCCCCTGTGCCACTCATCCCTGTCACCTGTGTCAGCATCCCTGTCCCCTGTAACACTCATGCCGGTCCCGTTTATCCCTGTCCCGTTTATCCCTGTGCCCAGCCCCACTCATCCTTTGTCTCCTGTGTCACTCATCCTGTCCTCTGTGCCACTCATCTCTGTCTCCCTGTCCCGTGTATCCCTGTCCCTGTACCACTCATCCCTGTCCCCTTGTCCCGTTAATCCCTGTCCCGTTAATCCCTGTCCCCAGCCCCTCTCATCCCCATTCCGTTCCCTTGTCCCGTTTGTCCCTGTCGCCTGCCCCACTCATCCTCCCCTCTGTGTCACTCATCCCTGTCCTGTCCATCCCTGTCCCCTGTCCCACTCATCTCTGTCCCCAGCCCCGCTCATCCCTGTCCCCCGTCCCGCTCATGGCCGTTCACCGTCCCATAAATTCCTGTCCCCAGCCCTCCTCACTCCTGTCCCCTGTGCCACTCACCCCTGTCTCCTGTTCAGGTCACCCCTGTCCCCTACCCGTTCATTCTTGTGCCCTGCTCCACTCATCCTGTCCCCAGCCCTTTCATTTCTGTCCCCTACCCCACCAACCCCTGTCCCTCGCCCTTGTCATTTCTGTCCCTTGTCCTGTTCATTCCTGTCCCCCTCCTTCGTCATTTCTGTCCCCTGTCCTGCCCATCCCTGTCCCCTGTCCTGCCCGTCTCTATCCCCCGCCCTGCCCATCCCTGTTCCCCCTCATTTCCCATCCCTGTCCCCTGTCCTGCCCATCCCTGTTCCCTGCCCATCCCTGTTCCCCCTCATTTCCCATCCCTGTCCCCTGCCCCGCTCATCCCTGTCCCCCTCATTTCCCGTCCCTGTCCCTTGCCGATCCTTGTCCCCAGCACTGCCCACCCCCGTCCCCTGCCCATCCCTGTCCCCTGCGCTGCCACGGGGACGTGGCAGAGCTGGGCAAGGGACTTCCAAAAGGCCATCAGGGTCCCCGGGCGAACTGGCTTCGCCTGGGGCGGCCCCTCCAGCTGCCAGCACAGACCCCCGGTGTCCCCTCCGTGTCCCCCCGGTGCCCCTCGGCACCCCCAGCCTGTGCCCCGCTGTGCCACCGGCTGGGGGTGGCCCCGTGCCGGCGGCCAGGGTCACCCACCCAGTGCCACGGTGCCACCACCAGGACCCCACGGTGCCCATGGGCCACGGGTCGCTGCCGTGGCCGTTCCCAAAGCGCTGCCGTCCCCTTCCCGGGAGTGATTCCCGGTGTCCCCAGCTCCTGTCCCCGCTCCGGCCACGCCGCCCGCCCGCTCCGGACCCCTCCGGAGCCGGGGCCACCTTGCCTTTGGAAAAGCCATCCGGGAGAAGGCAGAGCGGGAGCCCAGCTGACCCCTGACCCCGGCCTGGCCCCTGGGTCACGCTGACCCCCCGGCCACGCTGACCCTTCGGCCACGCTGACCCCTCGGCCACCCCCGGCTCTGCCAGCCCCCGGGTCACACTGACCCCTCGGTCACAACAACACATCGGCCATGCCAAACCTTTGGCCACGCTGACCCCTCGGCCACGCCAGTCCCGGGGTCACGCTGACCCCTCGGCCGCGCCAACCCATCGGCTGTGCTGACCCCTCGGCCACATTGACCCCTCGGCCACGCCAACCCTTTGGCCCTGCCAACCCCTCGGCCATGCCAACCCTTTGGCCATGCCAACCCCTCGGCCACGCCAACCCTTTGGCCATGCCAACCCCTCGGCCATGCCGTGGCCACGCCAACCCATTGGCCAGGCTGGCCCCTTGACCACACTGACCCCTCGGCCATGCCAAGCCTTTGGCCATGCCAAACCCTTGGTCAGCCCTGAGACCCATTGACCCCACAGCCACACTGACCCCACAGCCACACTGACCCCTAAGCTGTGCTGACCCTTTAAGGACCCTTGGCCCTTGGCCATGCCAAGCCCTTGGCCACGCCAACCCTTTGGCCGTGCCGACCCTTTGAACACCCTTTGGCCCCTTTGGCCACGCCAACCTGTCAGCCATTCTGAGCCCCCGGCCATGCTGACCCCTTGGCCATGCCAATCCATTGGCTGTGCCAGGTCCTTGACTGCCCTTCAGCCCTTTGGCCATGC